>NC_092784.1:44988256-44995756 GCF_047496795.1 Chiloscyllium punctatum
TGAAGGCCCTTCTGTGTGGGTTGCACTGAGGAGGCAGTCTCGGTGGAAGTGGGTACAGGCAGATGCTGGAGGTTAGAGTGGTGCTGGAAAATCCCAGCAGGGTCAGGCAGCGTCCGAGGAGCAGGAGAATCGACGGTTCGGGCATAAGCCCTTCCTGCTCCTCGGATGCTCCCTGACCTGCTGTGCTTTCCCAGCACCACTCTAATCTTGACTCAAAGTCAGCAGACTGCCACGTTCAGAGTGAAGCTGATGTGAATGCATGAGCATAGTGGGCGTAGCTATGACGACAACAAAGACCTGTGTTTGTATAGCGCCTCTAACCTACAGAAATGTACATCACCTGCTGCTGACAACACTCACGAAGATCTTAAAGGGACAGATGCGAGAAAGATGGGTTCCCTCGAGTTGTTTTTCTTCCCTTTATTCATTCACGGGATGAGGGCGTTGCTGGCCAGGCAGCAACTACTGCCTAGCTCTAGTTGCCCAGGGGGCGGTAGAGAGTCAACCACGTCGCTGTGAGTCTGGAGTCACGTGTAGGTCAGACCGGGCAAGGACGGCAGGTTCCTTCTCAAAAGGGCATGAGTGAGCCCGATGGGTTTCTCAGCAGTGGTCATCGTTAGACTCTTGATTCCAGATTTTTATTGGATTCAAATTCCACCATCCCCACGGTGGAATTCGAGCCCAGAACATTGTGTGGGTCTCTGAATTAACAGCGCAGCAATAATACCACTCGGCCATCATCTCCCTTGTGGTGTTGAGAACTCCCAGAATAAAAGGCAGACCATTTAGGACCGAAATGAGGAGGACTTCATTCACTCAGAGGATGGTGTCGCTGCAAAACTGCAGTGTCCCACCCCCCCAGAAGGTAGGGTTTATGACAGACATTCATAAGTGCCTGGTTACTGGGGTCTGGAGACAGCACAGGAATATGGCATTGAGATAAGTGGATAGCAGGGAAACCCTGAGGGGCTGAACAGCCTGCTCTTGTGTGTCACGGACACTAAGTCATGGAAGGCAATATTTGGTCAATTGAGCAAATATTTAATTCTGAACAAGGTAGATTATAAACAGTGTCTTACAGGAGGCAGGGAGAGAATTCCAGAGATTGGGCTAAGGTAGATCCATCGATGATGAACAGATCCATGAACGTATTAGAGTGATAGAACCTTTATGAATTGGTTGGCAAGTGGTGTTGCCAAGGAGTATGCACCAGTGAGATGATGATTGACAGTTCATTGACATGCAATTAAAAAAATTGCTCTCCGTTACACTGATGCTTGTTCAAAAGTTCTTTTTGCAGTAATAATTGACTATACATTCAATGGAAATTTGTAACGTGTAGTGCTGCCAATTTACCAAGCTACAGTGTCATCTCACATCAGGACAGGGAGTCCCAGATCCTGCTGACGAGACTGAGATCACAGCTTCCAGCAAACGCACAATTGTTCCGCAGTGTATTTGCAAACAATCTGGAAGGTCGGAGCGGCTTTATGGAGTCGGTGCTTCAAACTATTAAATGCTCAGTAGCTGGAAACTGCAAACAGAGATGCAGGGATCTGATGGATTCGGGCATGTATTCTTGCTGGTTCACAGTCCTGCAGCTCCCTATAGGCACACCTTTCTACAGCACAGGGACTGCAGCAGTTATTCTACCTGGGCCAGCACCTCCTCTTCAAGGGTGACAGGTAATTCATGCCCACGTCCCCGGAATGAATGAACAAAGCAGCTGTTCAGGCATTGTTGCCGACAGATCAGAAAGTGATTAGATTACTCACAGTGTGGAAACAGGCCCTTCGGCCCAACAAGTCCACACCGACCCATTCCCCTACATTTCCACCCAGACCCATTCCCCTACATTTCACCCCTTCACCCAACACTACGGGCAATTTAGCATGGCCAACTCACCTGACCTGCACATCTTTGGACTGTGGGAGGAAACCGGAGCACCCGGAGGAAACCCACGCAGACACGGGGAGAATGTGCAAACTCCACACAGTCAGTCGCCTGAGGCGGGAATTGAACCCAGGTCTCTGGCGCTGTAAGGCAGGAGTGCTAACCACTGTGCCACCGTGCCGCCCATAAAGTGTTTTGTGCTGACCCAGGGTTGGGAGGGGTGGGGGGGAGGTGGGGGGAAGGCCGTGGACGTTCCCTTTGAAGTGAACTGGCTGCTGCAGTGTTTGGCAAGCTGAACAGCTGTGGCACATTTTAGGAAGTTTCCACAAGGCAGCAAGGGCACGGGCAGCTAGTGTAAACTGGCAGCCAGGAACAGCAGGAGCGAAGTGCGGGCCAACAGACCGGGAAAGTTAAAACAAGGGCAGATGATTACAGAGGTTCACCAGGATCTACAAAGACAAAACTGTTGACTCTTGACGATCAGGATTTTTCTGCTCTCATCACACGTCTCCTCCCCCCGTCTCACCACTAATGTTCGAGTCTTCAAATGACTAGATCCTCATTTCCAAGCTTAATAAGCTTGGACCCCAATTCAGTGGCTCCACAAGTCATCATCACTCATATTATGAACTCCTTGACTACCATTGTGGGATCCCAATTTAATCCCTGGATTATTAGCTTTGGAACATTTGCAACTACCTCAGCTTCCGTCTGTCTGTGAATGAGCAGGAACAATAAGTTAGGAAGATACCTGACATTTCCCATTCCAGTCCAGTTCGCCCCTCCCTCCTCCTTCAAGGTGCTGGGGGACACCTATCTTTGTGAGCAGGCTCTGTCTTCAACTCCCCCCGTGGTTTGCTGTCAATTTTACGAAATTGTAGGCCCTATACCAACGTGGGTTGTTGTTGGCTCTTTCCTACAAGATTCAGGACTTGACCTTGTGGGAACACTGCAATGAAAACAACATACAGCTGTTGGTCCAACTTTAGCGGACTCACGTGCCTGTTAGCATTCTTTTTTTGCAAGAAGGCCAGGCTGTGTTCGCCATCAATCAGGTCAGAGCAGGGTTTTAACTGTTACTGAAATGTAGAAAGGAGAGAACATCAATGCAGTGGAGATTTGGGTATCCTTGCTCAAATCTGCTGACTCCCTGGTGACCTGGAGCTCCACACCCCTTCACTTGATCTCCATCAAGTTAATAATCATGCTTTTGACCACGTTGCCATGTCATTTCTCAAATCCAGGCAATCTTGTGACCCTTGGCTCCTCACTCACCGAGCACCTTCTGTTTCCATAGACCCCACCTTAGATAAACGCTTCTTCGTTGAGTTGGACTCGGGGCACGTTGCAGCCTCTCTTGATGAAGCTAAATTGCTTATTGGCATCTTCCTCATCTCCCTCAATCCATTCCTCCCCCATCCCTGTCACTCCTTCAATCCGTAATGTCCGATGATCCAAACTCAATGTCACCTCATAACTATTTCCTTACTTACCAACTTTCCATTGTACCTTCACTGTGTTGTCCAGAGCCAGTGGGGTATCAGAAGTTCTCAATAACTGAGTCATTTCTCCTTTTCTCTTTATCTATAGGTCTTTTGGCCTCAAAAAGCTTATGGGCTACATATCTAGGAAACAACTGTTGCCCCTTTGGGCAAATTCGCTCTCCATGATACAGAAATCAATAGTGCTGGGGAATCCCTGGGTGGGCTGATCGCACTGTGGTGGCTGGGCTGGTGGTTCAGTGGTAAGAGCTGAAAATGTGTTGCTGGAAAAGCGCAGCAGGTCAGGTAGCATCCAAGGAGCAGGAGAATCGACGTTTTGGGCATAAGCCCTTCTTCAGGAATGAGGAAAGAGACTCATTCCTGAAGAAGGGCTCATGCCCAAAACGTCGATTCTCCGGCTCCTTGGATGCTGCCTGACCTGCTGCGCTTTTCCAGCAACACATTTTCAGCTCAGATCTCCAGCATCTGCAGTCCTCAGTTTCTCCCCAGTTCAGTGGTAAGCACTACTACCTCACAATGCCAGGGGCCTGAGTTCAATTCCAGCCTCAGGTGACTGAATGTGTGACGCTTGCACATTCTGACTGCGTCTATGTGGGTTTTTATTGGGCGCTCTGGTTTCCTTCATTTTTAAACAGTGCCCTCTACTTCTGAATTGGCTCACATGTTCTGCCTCCACTTTGTCACACCCCCTCAGAGCCTTATATTGGGGCTGCATGGTGGCTCAGTGGTTAGCACTGTTGCCTCACAGCGCCAGGGACCTGGGTTTGATTCCAGCCTCAGGTGACTGACTGTGTGGAGTTTGCACATTCTCCCCGTGTCTGTGTGGGTTTCCTCCGGGTGCTCTGGTTTCCTCCCACAGTCCAAAGATGTGCAGGTCAGGGTGAATCAGCCTGTAGTGTTAGGGATAAATGTAGGGTAGGGAAATGGGTCTGGATGGGCGACTCTTTGGAGGGTCAGTGTGGACTTGTTGGGCTAAAAGGCCTGTTTCCACACTGTAGAGAATCTAATCCCTGCAGCATCTGTGGAGAGACAAACTTGAGTTTGTTACAACTTTTATCCCCTGATGTTGGGTTCATTCCTAACATCAAGTGTTACTGCTGAACCATAGACAGATGGAAGCTTAGACAGTTGTTATTTTAAAAGGTTAATAATCTGGGGAGTAACTTTGATGGTCTCCTATACATTGGGGAGACAGGCCGCCTACTTGCGGAACGTTTCAGAGAACACCTCTAGGACACCCGGACCAACCAACCCAACCGCCCCATTGCTGAACACTTTAACTCCCCCTCCCACTCCGCCAAGGACATGCAGGTCCTTGGCCTCCTCCATCGCCAGACCATGGCAACACGACGCCTGGAGGAAGAGCACCTCATCTTCCGCCTAGGAACCCTCCAACCACACGGGATGAATGCAGATTTCTCCAGCTTCCTCATTTCCTCTCCCCCCACCTTGTCTCAGTCCCAACCCTCGGACTCAGCACCGCCCTCTTGACCTGAAATCTTCTTCCTGACCTCTCCGCCCCCGCCCCCGCCCCCACCCCACTCCGGCCTATCACCCACACCTTGACCTCCTTCCACCTATTGCATTTCCAACACCCCTCCCCCAAGTCCCTCCTCCCTACCTTTTACCTTAGCCTGCTTGGCACACCTTCCTCATTCCTGAAGAAGGGCTCATGCCCGAAACGTCGATTCTCCTGCTCCTTGGATGCTGCCTGACCTGCTGCGCTTTTCCAGCAACACATTTTTCAGCAGTAAATTTGATGGTACCAAGTTAAAAATCACACATCACCAGGTTATAGTCTAACAGGTTTATTTGGAAGCACTAGCTTTCAGAGCGCTGCTTCTTCACAGTGACAACCATTTGATGAAGGAGTGTCTCTCCGAAAGCTAGTGCTTCCAATTAAACCTGTTGGACTATAACCTGGTGTTGTGTGATTTTTAACTTTGCCCACCCCAGTCCAACACCAGCACCTCCAAACCAAGCACCAAGCAGTTTAGAAAACTAGTGCTGATGACTTTGGAATGACTGAAGTGGTGTCAAAGTCTATCTGGCTCATTTGGGAAAGGAAATGTGCAGTCCTTTGACTCCACAGATGACTCGGAAGTCACGTGCTTGGATTTGCACTGTGCACTAAAGTGGGCTCAGCAAGCCATCACATTCACACAATGCTCAAGGGCAATTCAGGAGGGGCACCAAATGTTGACTCTGCCAGCGATGCCCACTTTCCTGCCAAAGGCAAGGCATGTTCCTGCATTGCTATCATCTACATTGCCTCACAGACCTGGGTTTGATTCCTAACCTTAAATCACTGCCTGTGTGGAGTTTGCACATTCCCCATGTGTCTGCCTGGGGTTTCCATCTATCGTTGAAGGGCTTATGCTCAAAATGTCAGCTCTCCTGCTCCTCGGATGCTGGCTGTGCTTTTCCAGCATCATACATTTCGACTCTGATCCCCAGCATCTGCAGTCCTCGTTTTCTCACAGTCTACAGATGTGCAGGTTAAATGGGTTGGTCGTGATGGACTGCCCCATTGTGTCCAGGGATGTGCAGGCTAGGTGATTGAGCCAAGGGATATGGCGGGGGTTGGTCTTGGTGGGAGGCTTAGTGTGGGCTGAATGGTCTCTATCTGCTCTGTAGGGATTTTATGAACTTGATCTAAACTGATAGAATTTGTTCTCTTAACGATATTGGAACGGTTAGAGCTTTGACATTTGTATGGAATGAGCCAGTTCGATTAGGTTTTCCATGAAACATCTGCCCACACTTCACTTCCAATGGCATTCAGGATGGACTGCGAATGACCACATTTTTCCACTCTTTTTCCATGTTGAGATGGTCCAGGGCCTTGGCGAAGCCTCGACTGGAGGACTGTGCCCAGTTCTGGTCACCCTGTTGTGGGAAGGATATTATTAAACTGGAGAGGTTTTGGAAGAGATTTACCAGGACGTTGCCAGGAATGAGGAGTTTGAGTTGTAAGGAGGGGCTGGATAGGCCAGGACTTTATTTCACTGGAGCCTAGAAGGTTGAGGGGTGACCTTATCGACGTTTATCAAATCATGAGGGGCATAGATAAAGTGAATGATAAGTGTCTTTTCCCGAGGGTGGGGAATTTCTAGACTCGGCGGGGGGGGGGGGCATATTTTTAAGATGAGAGGAGAAAAATTTGAAAAGGTTGTGAGAGGCAATTTTTCTACGCAGAGGGTGGTTCATGTGTGGAATGAACTGCCAGAGGAAGTGGTGGATGTGGGTGCAATAAGAACATTTAAAAGACTTATAGATAAGTATATGAATAAGAAATGTTTGGAGGGGTATGGGTCAAGCGCGGGCAGGTGGGACCAGTTTAGTTTGGGATTGTGGTTGGTTTGGACTGATTGGACTGAGCAGGGGTGGGGAACCTACATGAGGCCTTCTAGACCATTGAGTGTGGTCTTTGGAATGAATCCAAATTTTGCAGAACAACTCTTTTATTTTTTATTAATATATTTTTTTTGTCCTTTATTATTTTTATTTTAATCGTAAAATGAATGTATTTAAAATACCAGAGAGTAAAAGAAAATTCAACGAAATAATCCTCACAGACTGACCACCACAATTAAAACATTGGGCAGTCATAAGGGCTATTTGACCTGCTATGCTCATGCTTTAGTTATTTTAGTTAGTTAGTACATAGTAGTTAGATTTTTACAAAATAATGTGAATTTTGAAGAATATATAATTGAAGTTTCTTGGATGTGGCCTTATTAGATTACAACCAACACAATGCGGCCTTCCAACATGAAAAGGTTCCCCACCTCTGAACTGAAGGGTCTGTTTCTGTGCTGAGTGACTCTGTGATTCAAAGTTGGCACCATAGTGTGAAATGAGAGACAAAGTGGGTTCCCCAAAGAGCAGATCTTTCAGTTGACTCGATGTTATAGTTAGAGCAGCTTTCCCCAATGTGTCCTGGCAGTGCCAGTCCTGGGCAAGATGTTTTCACTGAGTCCTCACCTTTCCAAGTCCTGACTCCATTAAAAGGGAAAGCCACAGATATAATAAAAGGAAAACAGCACTTGGATTCAAATAACGCCTTCCATAATGACGGGGCATCCAAAGACCTCAGATGGTG
>NC_092784.1:46398256-46430756 GCF_047496795.1 Chiloscyllium punctatum
GGGAGTGTGTGATGGGGACAGTGTAGAGAGAGCTTTACTCTGTATCTAACCCCGTGGTGTCCCTGTCCTGGGAGTGTTTGATGGGGACAGTGTAGAGGGAGCTTTACTCTGTATCTAACCCCGTGGTGTCCCTGTCCTGGGAGTGTTTGATGGGGACAGTGTAGAGGGAGCTTTACTCTGTATCTAACCCCGTGGTGTCCCTGTAGTGGGAGTGATGGAGGTTAAAAGAGTAGAGGGTTCCAGAGACTCACAGCCCCTTGAGTAAAGAAATGTCTCCTCATGTCAGTCCAAACGACACGCCCCCCTCATCCTGAGGCCTTTCTCCATATTCTTGATTCCCCAGCCCAGGCCAGACCCAACTCTCAGTGTCAAGCTCCTGCAGAATTCTGTGTCTATTATTGAGCTGAGGCCTGGTTCTTGTAAACTCTGTGAAGTGAAGACCTAATCCACACAGCCTTTTATCGGGGGGGAGTGGGGGGAGGGGGGGGGGGGTGGGAGGGGGTGGGGGGCGGAGGGAATTCCTGCCCAGGCCAGGGACTGTTCACATGAACTTTCACAGTGCCGCTCCAGGGCAAGTCTATCCTTCCTTACAGTAAAACAGTGCCTGAACTTTATCCTGAGTGAGTGATAGACAGCTTGGTTCATGACTGAACGACGACGAATTCCTTCGGCCAAGTTGAGCTAACGTTTAAGACGCATCGAGACAGATACATAAATGGGCAGGGAGCAGAGGGACACAGATCCTTAGGAAATAGGCCACAGGTTTAGATTGAGGCTCTGGCTTGGCACAAACTGGAAGGGCCGAAGGGCCTGTTCCTGTGCTGTAATGTTCTTTGTACTAACAGGAAATTAGTAACAGTAACATCCATTTATAAAGAGATGTTCATGAAGGTTATTTTGAGAAACTAAAATTTGAAAAAAAGGTCAGATTTGTCCCCTAAAGGTGACAGAAAACCTGATTAGACTTACAGATTTTACCTTTACAGATCTTTGTTTGTTTTTTTCTGAGCCTTGTGGGTAATGTGAGGGAGAATGAACTCTGTGAACCAGTGCCATGGTGAGGCATCAGGTCAACATAATTGTGTGCTCTGCCCTTTATCAAACAATCTCAGGACTGTTTGCTATGTTAAACATTTCCCTCCAATTAACACACCTCTTTTTTTGTTTCCATTCCAAAGGCTGGGGGATTGCTCAACAGAACGTCTATTGTAACAGAGAAATGGACTCAGTCCTAACTTACTTCAGTGTGTAACAGTGCCCCTGCTGTGTGTTATTTATACGAGCCTTTGTCTTTTTTGCTAATGTCGTTCGCTGGCTGCCTGTACATTTCTCTCAGGCTCTCTGACCCAGTTGAGTGACCTGGTTTTCAGGAAGAGTTAACTGAGCAGCCTAATTCAGTCAGCGGGCCTTGGCTGTCTCTCAAGTCATTACACGACGCAGCTTAACTGTCTGGCTGAGTGAGCATCAGCGAACGCAGTGCAGTCTGAGCGAGCAGGCGAGAGGTCAAAGTGCATCCCGTTCGAAAAGGAAGCTCTCGCATTTAGGCAGCGACCGACACAAGCCCGCTGCGCCCCGCAGAGGTTTTCGGTCAGTGACGTCGAATGGCTACTGGCAACGCGGCAACCAATTTATACGCAGTAAACTCCCACCACAACAAGAAGCAGCGCTGATTGGCTCGAGACGTGAATTGCACTGTTGAATACTCCCGACAGAGCAGACAGGGGCCACAGTTTAAAGTTGTGTTCGAGAGATGGGACCTCAGTTCGGTGCCAACTGATGTAATGCCAGTGCCCTGGAATACGTATCCCCACAGAGCAGGGAGAGGCCATTCAGCCCGAGTCTGCACCGACCTCCATAGAGCGTCCAGCGCGCCCCCTACCCTATCAGCCCGCACTCCTCATCGCTAATCCGCCTCACCTGCATACGACAGGGCAATGCAGCATGACCCATTCACCATGACCCGGACATCTTTGGACTGTGGGAGGGAACCTGCGCACTCCATACCAAAACGTGCAAACTCCACACAGTCACCCGAGGCTGGAATCCAACCCGGGTCCCTGGCGCTGTGAGGCAGCAGTGCCAACCACTGAGCCACCGTCCCACCTTCACCCGTCGCCTGCTCCTGAAGACAAGAGCGGTGGCACTGGAGTTGAAAGGTTAACTCTGTCTGTCTCTCCCCAGACCCTGCTGAGATTCCCCAGTATCCCCTGGTCTGTTGGTTCGAGAGGGAGGAATCACAAGAGGACACCACGGAAAATGTGCTCCCCTCATTGGAGAAAATGCCACAGAACCCTGCGGATTCGCAGTAATTGTGGCACATCAGAGGCACAGTTTTCTCTCAGAATCACACTGTGGGATCGGCCAATGTCATTAATTCCGATTCCATCCTCTTTTGTCCACATAAACATTCTCTTCTCTCCTTTCTGGTACAGTGTTATTCCAGAACAAAATGACAGTACAAAGCTATACAACAGGCACGTGACAGCTTTTTACATAATGTACAACGAATGGTTTAAAAAAAACACACACATTCATCGTCAAAGTTCTGATAGAAAGGAACAGCTTTACAATTGACACAAGACATGAAATATCAGGACATTTCTCTCCCTTATAAATACATAACAGTGTCAATATTTACCACACAACGTGATTCATACAAAGTGCACACTTATTCAGAGAGGCACTACCCCCTCAGACTGACCAGGCCGAACCTCCTTCGGGCCTAGCGCCCTGACCCGGGGCAGTTGGGTTTGAACCTCACTGAGGTGCTTGCATTTGAGATTGTCTTACGGAGGTTAAGAGACAGGGGCAGTGCTGGGGTCAACCCCCAATGACACAGCAACAGAGCAATGGGCTCGGAGACTGGGTGAGAGAAAGGGAGGGAGAGAAAACCCTCCGTTACCTTTGGTATCCGTTTGAACAGACTGCACGTTGCTTTCACACAGCTCCCCGTAGCGAGTGCACTGCATTGACAACACCCCTCACCCAGCCTGGCACCAGATGCAGGGTGCGGACGGGCACCAAGTTCTACCGAAATGGCAAAAGGTGGTCTTTTGTCCGAAATGTCGATTCTCCTGCTCCTCGGATGCTGCCTGACCTGCTGTGCTTTTGCAACACCACTCTCATCCTAACTGCAATAGCGTTAGAAGGATCTGTCTGAGACACGCAGGATTCTGAAGGGACTGGACAGGGTCAATGCTGAGAGGATGGTACCCCTCATGGGAGAGTCTAGAACCAGAGGGCACAGTCCCAGAACAACAAAGAGTCAGATGAGGAGAAATCTCTTCCCTCAGTGGTTTGTGAGTCTCTGGAACTCCTTGCAGCAGAGAGCTGTGGGGGAAGTGTCCTCGTGTTTGGGATCGATAGGTTCCCGTTCAGTCGGGGAGTCAAGGGTTACCGGGAGAGAGAGCAGGAAAGTGGACGTGAGGAATGTTGGATCAGCCAACATCCTGTTTAATGGGACAGCAGGCTCGAGGGGCTGAATAGCCTGCTTCTGTTCCTGTTTCTAACCATCTGTGGTCTTAAATAACGTTACATTTGAGTCTTTTAGTGGGAACCTAAAACTTTTATCCCATTTCTAAATTAATTCAAAACCAGTTCCTCTGCATTATCTTCCCGGACAACCGAAATATCCCTGAAGAAACTCAGGGCCCAAATACAATAAATTGTTGGCCCTTTTTTTGCAGACAATGGATCTGAACAATTAAAATTGTTCCTCCTTTGTCATTTTCCCCGTATAGAGTCATACAGCACAGTGGCGAAAGTGAGGACTGCAGATGCTGGAGATTAGAGTCTAGATTGGGGTGGTGCTGGAAAAGCGCAGCAGGTCAGACAGCATCCGAGGATCAGGAAAATCGACGTTTCGGGCCATTCGCTCTTTATGAAGGGCTTTTTGATTTTCCTGCTCCTCGGATGCTACCTGTCCTGCTGTGCTTTTCCAGCACCACTCTAATTCAGCACAGAAACAGACCCTTCGGTCCAACTTGTCCATGCCGGCCAGATATCCTAAATTAATCTAGTCCCACTTGCCTCTAAACCCTTCCCATTCATGTACCCATCTGGATACCTTTTAAATGCTGTAACTGTACCAGCCTCCACCACTTCCTCTGGCAGCTCATTCCATACACATACCACCCTCTGTGTGAAAAAGTTGCCCCTTAGGTCTCTTTTATATCTTTCCCCTCTCACCCTGAATCGACACCCTCTCATTGTGGACTCCCCCACCCTGTGATAAAAAGACCTTCTCTATTGCAACTGGAAAACAGCTGTCAGGGAGACGTGGATATTTGGACAGGGGGCCGGTGCTTTTTCATTTTTACAAGATGCAACGGGATGATTGATAGCTGGCCATCAACGTGCTGCTTTTCCTCAGACAGGTGTCACATGGCTACAGGTGCAACCCCAACATAGACGGAACTCAGACAAAGTTTGGGTGTTCTCAGGTTCCCCCTATAATTGTCTCAATTCACGACAGTTCTGGTGATAACTCGCCCAAGGTGCCTCGTATCAGACTCCTCGTGCCAGGTTGGAATACAGCTCCCGTCTAGTGGATGGGCTGAGGGCAAATCCCATAGCGCGGTGACATGAGGGCTTCTGGACAGAGGAGACAAGGGGCAGCGTGAGCCACCAGTTGGTGAAAGGATCAGGAAGTGGGGAGTTGGGGGGGTGGGGGAATAGTGTGGAGTGACTATTAAAATGTGCCGGCGACCTGAGGAAAGGCATTTTGCATCAGGAAGCCGGGATTTGGAATACACAGCCCGCCGAGTGAGGCGGAGGCAGATTCGACCCATTGTTGGCGAGAGAGAGAGAGAGAAAGAGAGAGAGAGAGACTCAGGTCATTGTCTGAAGGATAAAGCTAGGTAGAATGTTGAAGGATGGGAGCAGGCGAGTCGCTGCTGCAGAGACCCACCCCGATGGGCTGAATGGACTTCTGGCACACATTAGCTATTCTGGAATTCTATGGTTATTTGGGGAACGCCTCACCCGGTGGTCAGAATGCAGGTGGAATTTCCAAACCTGTGGTTCTGGGGAGCTCGAAAAGGTCTCAACAGCCAGGTTCTGAAATACGTTGTGGGTCCCGCTGTTGGACTAGGGCGGACACAGTGAGAAACCACACGACACCAGGTTATAGTCCAACAGGTTGATTTGAAATCACAAGCTTTTCGTCCCCTGATGAAGGGGCAGCGCTCAGAAAGCTTGTGACTTCGAATAAACCTGTCGGACTATAACCTGGTGATGTGTGACTTTGTCTGAAATAGGAACACATCGCTCTCTCACAGAGTCTGCCCTGCTCAGTGTTCCCGGCCATTCTTTTTAATACCACCTTGATGTCCCCTTGAGTTCAGTATTGACTGACACTTGTGGGAAAAGGTTGGACTCAATGCAAGTGCACCTTTTGAGGGACTCATGTAGACAAGACAATGCACAGAGACTGGAAAAGGACTCATAATTTCCACTCAGAGGAAACGACAAGGGATTGCTTCCCACCCATAGGCGGGGTGCCACCAACTGGGCCACACTGAGGTGAGGTGGGCAAACAGCATGGCACAGTTGGTTCTAAGAACAGCAAGGTCTCAGACCCGAAGTCATGTCACACAGAACTGCGTTCATTTCGGTTCTAGATCTTTACCCACTGAGAGAGACCATGCTGGGAGACCTGCTGCCTCACCCCTCAGCCAAACTTAACAGCCTGGTCAACGCTGAATGAGTCCCTGATACGCTGAAGGTACAGGGGACAACCGGAGGAGGAGCCCCCATCTTCTGAAAGCCACTCAATGGCGATGGTGGGGTGGAGGGGGAACAGCGATCGCCCTTGCTCAGTTTGAGACCATTCGGAGCGCGTGTTGTCCGTGTTCCGCGTCACTGTGGCTGCTGGTGCCCCCTCACCCCTCGGTGGGACTGACCAAACCGTTCCTCTCGTGCAGTGAGAGCGTGTCAGCAGCCTGCACAACGTTCTGTCCCAGAGCCTGGAAGTAGGCCGCGTTCACAGCCTGGAAGCTCAGGCCAGCCGGCGCGCTGAGGTACTTGTGACACCCACTGGTCCCGTTGGGAATTCCGTACCGCTCCGGGTCATTGAGCGGCTGGTGCCTCAGCGCGTTCACGTCCAGAATCCCGGATTCGCTCCAGAGCTCAGCTCCGCCCCCCACTGCCGCGCATCCCCCACCGAGGGGGGTGTCTCCGTGAGGTGGGAAGCTGGGTCGCCGTGGGCGGCTTGGGCTTTTGGCGGTCCGCTCGCCGACTGGGGTGGTCCGGATTTTGAGGCGCAGTTTGTGGGGGAGGGCCGTGGCTCTGAGCTCCGGGGACTGGGAGCCGCACACTAGGCTTCGGCCCTCGCTGTCGGGAAGGCCGCAGTCGGCTGCCATTGCCACGGGAACACTGGGGCGCGCCGTCGCCCCTCGGTGGGACACCCGGGGAGCTTCGATGACAGGGCATGGGGCAAAGGGGCGCTCCTCCTGCTTGGCGGCTGGAAAACCGCGTGGGGCAGAGGACGGAGGGAGCTCGTCCTGAGGGTGAGCACCGGCTTCTTCGAGCTCCTCGCTCTCGCTTGGGGACTGCCAGGACGGTGCCTGCTCCAGCCCTCCCAACGCCTCAGTGACTGTGTGCCCAGGAGCAGCATTCTCATTCACGTCAACAGCAGGCTGCCTGGAGACAGTGTGACCTTTGACCCTGTGGGCCCTGGAGACTGAGCGGTCAACAGCATGCAGCTGATTGAGCCCGTGCGGAGTAAGTGCTTCACTTAGCCCACCAATGGTGAGCGGCCTCACTGGGGCGCTGTGTCCCGTCGACTGTGTGTAAGCCGCCCTGCGGCCTACTGGGTTAGGCTGAGGCACAGCAGAAGAAGAGGAAAGGTCCTCCAGTCGGGGTGGATGGGTCTGAGGGTGTCCCGCGCCCCCTTGTGGCCCACACTGCCTGACATCCCCGGGCCCCGGGTTACGCCTCCTGGGGTCTTGGTAACTGATGAACTCGATGTCACCGCAGCCGGCCTTCCCCACCTCGGCCTCCTTCGTCAGCTCCTGGTCCGTCAAGGCCTTGACGTCTCGGAGCACCACGGGTTCCGGGCTGTCGCTGGTGCTCGACGACCCGTCAGAAACATCCGAGAGAGAGCCCCGGGGCGAGTACTTGCTCCCGGCCATGAGCCCACTCCCTCGGCTCGAGTGCTCGGGCTCTGAGGAGTCAGAGTTGAGGAGGCCGCTGGAGCCATTGGGGTAAGCGCTGTAATAGGAGCTCCTGGAGGCTCCGGCCAGCTGTTGGCTCTTGACCGCGTAGGTGGCGGTGGTTATGAGGCCAAACCTCAGCTTCAGGGCCAACAGCTCCGACTTGAGCCTGACATTCTCCTCGTTGAGCGCCAGCACTCGATTCTCCAAGACCATGTCGCTGATCCTCCTCTTCTCCCGCGAGCGCTTGGCGGCCTCATTGTTCTTGCGCCTCTTCTCCCAGTAGGTGGCGTCTTTCTTCTCGTCGGAGATGAATTCCCGCTTCCTCCGGCCCGAGCTGGTGCTTCGGCCCTTCCCAATCCTGTTCCTCGGGGCTAACCCCTCGCTGTATGGGGCGAGGGTCTCTGAGAGGCAGAGAGGAGCTGAAGCCAGGCTCTCCAACTCAGAGTAGTAACCAGATTCCATTCCTGGATGATACCTCGGGGGGGCACCCTCCTGCTGTTCCTAAAGCTCCGTTTGGAGAATGATGCTTCCATCCATTTCCCAATGATGCCACGGTCCTCCAATCAGCCCTGATAGGGGGGACACAAAACAGACTGACTTTAATATTCTTTCAACAATTTCAGGTCCAACCACCGACAGAGAAAACAAAGAGAACAGAAGAGGGAGTTCAGGGAGGGTCCTCATGAGGGGATTCCAGAGCAGGCTACACAATGCCGGAGTTGGAACGAAAAGTGACCCCGTCCCAATGGTTTTCCACTGGAACTAGAATGGGAATTCTTTTGATCTTTTCGCGGGATGTTACTAACTCAGCCAGTGTTTATCGCCTGTCTCTAACTGCCCTTGAGAAGGTGCAGCTGAGGTGCCCCCGCCCCCCCGCCCCCCCACCCCCTTGACCCGGGATGTTTGGGGAGGGGAACTCCCAGGATTCTAACCCAGGAATGGTGATATCATGCCAGGTCAGGATGACGTTCCCATGGGTCTACTGCACTTGCCCTTTGGGAGAGTGGCAGGCACGTGCTGACAAGGGAACCTTGGTGAGTTTCTGTAGTGCACCTTGTAGATGGTCCACACTGCTGCCATGGAGTGTTGGGTGGGTGAAGAGAGTGAATATTGAAGGTGGTAGACAGAGTGTTTTAATCAGCTTGGTGGGTGGATGTTGTCGAGCTCCTTCAGTGTTGTTGGAGCTGTACCCATCCAGGGCAAGTGGGGAGTATTCCATCCCACTCCTGACCTGTGCCTTGTAGATGGTTGACAGGCTTTGGGGAGTCAGGAGGTGAGTTACTCACTGCAGTATTCCTAACCTCTGCCCTGCTCTTTACCCATAGCGTTCAGGTAGCTAATCGGGTTCAGTTTCTGGTTAATGGTGATACCCAAGGTATTGGTAGTGGGGGGAATTCAGTGATTGTAATGCTGTCGAGTGTCAAGGAGAGATGGGTTAGATTCTCTCCTGTAGGTCATGGCCTGGCACAAGTGTTATTTGCCCCATGCCAGCCCAAGGCCCGATACTGTCCAGATCTTGTTGCATTTGAACATGGACTGCTTCAGTATCTGAGGAGGCACGAATGGTGCTGAACATTGTCCAACTATCAGCGAACATCCCTACTTCGGAACTTATGATGGAGGGAAGGTCATGGATGGAACAGCTGAAGATGGTTGGGCCTAGGACACCATCAGGACAGAGCTTGGTTGGCTCTACATCCACCATCGTACACCTACACTTCATCCACCACCAATGCACAATGCAGTGGGTACCATGTACCACATTGAGTGCAACAATTCACTAAGGATTCTGCAACCTGAACCCTCTGTCACTGAAGGGCAAGGATGTCACATACAGGAACATCCATCCAGAATGATCCATAATGGAGTTTATACCTTGGGAACCGGCCAGAAATAAAAGGGGTGAATATGGAGAGGAAGCCAGTGGATTTATGAAACATATTGGGAACAGCTCAGCTATGTACCTGGATCACCTCACAAGGGGACTGTGACAAATTGGAATGATGAAGCATTGGGTGGTTCAGTGGTTAGCATGGCTGCCTCACAGCGCCGGGGAACCGGGTTCGATTCCAGCGTCGGGTGACTGCCTGTGTGGAGTTTGCACGTTCTCCCCGTCTCTGCCTCCCACAATCCAAAGATGTGCGGGTCAGCCATGGGAAATACAGGGGAGTGAGTGGGATGGTCTTTGGTGGGTCGGTGTGGACTCAAATGGCTACATGGACTGCAGGGATTCTATGAATTCCAGTGGGGGAGTGGGGGGGGGGGGAATGAAAAAGCTTGTCGTTCCGTTTGGAATGAAGAAAGGGAACAGCGAACAATGAGATATGGGGCTAAGTATTTGCAAAGGTGAGGTGATGGATGAGTCCAGGGTGGAAGCTAGAGCCTATTGACCTTGCTCCAATCATAGGCCATGTCTCATGGATAGCCTTCCCCGTGCCATTCTGACAGCATTGGAATCATTGTAGACAAGATTAGACCTCAGCACAGAAGGAAGAAAAGAGATAAAGTTGATTAAAAAAAGCAAAGTGTTGCACGTCGGCAGCAAATTAGTTAATAGGTCAGGATGGATTAACACAATAGGTCAGTAGATCTCATCAGAGTCTCAGCACAATCAGTCATTAAGCAGTGTGCCATCGAGATACTGACTGTAATATGAATTTACACAGAGATATACATTATATATCAAGCAAGGAGATGGAGTGAAATAATATCTGCTTCATATCGTGTTTTAATAATGTCCAAATGCATTTCTTTTCACACTATACTTTGCAGTTAAAATATCCCCAATATGTCTGGTCAATGACAAAACGTACCATTCAGGAACAAAACCAGATGTTAATTCCAGTTCGTCCCGCACCTGCTGGTCTCTACACACACACACACACACACACACAATCTCTCTCCTGGTCTGCCATTCAGTATGATCATGGCGGATCTCAGCTCCACTAGCCCGCCTGCTCACCGTAACCCCTGACTCCTTTACTGTTCAAACATCTACCTTTGTCTTCAAAAAACATTCAACGAGGGGGTACCCTCAACTGCTTCCCTGGGCAGATTCACAACCCTTTGGGTGAAGAGGTTCCTCCTCAACTCAGTCCTAAACCTACACCCCTCCCCCCCCCATTATTTGGAGGCCATTCCCCCCTTGTTCTAGTTTCGCCCACCAGTGCAAACAAACTCCCTGCTTCCATCGTATCTACACCCTACATATGTTTCTATAAGATCGCACCCCGCCTCCCCTCCCACCTTCGCAATTCCAATGAGTCCAGTCCCAGTCCGCTCAATCTCTCCCCATAAGCCAACCTTTCCAGGTATTTTTCCGCCCACAGCTCCCACCCTGCTGATCCAGTTTGTAGGAATTATCCCCTTGGGTCACTCCCTTCGTTTCAAAGTTCCCTGTCACCTTTGAGACTGGGCTTGGGGAGCAGCTGGAAATCTCCTCAGCGGATGTCGAGTTGGTCTCACTTTGAGGCAATATTCACCAGGAAGGCACTTGTTACAAAAATATCGGCGTAATCTCTTAAGGTCTATCAGCGATCTGTGGCTGGGTGGCCTGTGAGACACTGTGAATCTCTTCTGGCCTGGACATGGCTAGCAGTCTAAGCTTTAGACTTGCTCCAGGTTGAGTGGATTGATGAGTGGCTGCTATCTGAAACTCCTTCCTATAATGCTGTGAACAGAACTATATGCAATACTCCCGTACAGTTCTAATCACGGCATTATAGGAAAGATGTAGAAGCTTTGGAAAGGGTGCAGAGGAGAGTTACTCGGATGTTGCCTGGTATGGAGGGAAGATCTTATGAGGAAAGGCTGAGGAACTTGAGGCTATTTTCGTTAGAGAGAAGAAGGTTGAGAGGTGACTTAATTGAGACATACAAGATAATCAGAGAGTTAAACAGGACAGTGGACATCATTTTTCCTTGGATGGTAATGACTAGCAGGAGGGGACATAGCTTTAAATTGAGGGGTGATAGATATAGGACAGATTCTTTACACAGAGAGTAGTTGGGGCATGGAACGCCCTGCCTGTAACAGCAGTTGACTCGCCAGCTTTAAGAGCATTTAAATGGTCATTGGATAGGCATATGGATGAGAATGGAATAGCGTAGGATAGATGGGCTTCAGATTGGTTTCACAGGTCGGTGTAACATTGAGGGCCAAAGGGCCTGTACTGCGCTGTAATGTTCTATGGTCTATAGGTTCCAGGTCTTCATCTTCCCCATTGCATTGGCTTGGCTTTCTGGGGGTGGATGTCATTCCATCATTCAGGCCCAACTTTCCCTCCTTGGAGGTGGCTTCCAGAGTTTGACTTGCGTGCCAACACCTTCAGCCGCCTCCAACCACCTGAGAAGCTTACAATATTGCACCAGTTTTAATCAGACATTTCACCTTCACTTAACGTCTTCCCATTCATTCCCGGGATGTGGGCATCACTGAGTAGGCAATCATTTATTGCCCATCTGAGCACTCAAAAGTCACCCACATTGCTGTGGGTCTGGAGTCACATTAGGCCAGACCAGATAAGGATGGCAGTTGCCTTCCATAAAGGACTTGAACAAACCAAACAGGCTTTTCTGACCAGTGAGTCATCACTAGACTCTTATTTCCAAAGTTGTTCCTGTTGAATTCAAATTCCATCAATCAGCTGTGGCAGGGTTTGAACCCAGTTGCCCTAGGGTATTACCTGGGGCTTTGGATTAACAATCCAGCAATAATATCACTAGGCTATCACTTTGCCACTGCTTCTGGACCGTCACAAATCCTTGACCACCTTCAGGTTTGACCTATGAGCTAATTTACTGCAGTGATATCTCTGAACCACAACCTGACCATCTCTCCAGCAGCCATCATTCGAAGCAAGCCTAGCCTCTTCCTAGCTCAATAGTTCTGTCCAAATCGATTCAGCTTCTTGTCGTTCGAGCACTGTCTCACACCTTTGACCTTCCTCAGTGTGGTCTCCTCCATTCCGTGCACTGTCCTTCATCTTATTGTTGGCATTTCTGCAAATGTAACTGTTGCGGAGAGTTCAAAATGCCTCACTGGGTCTTTCACAATGCCGTGACTTTGTGAGATCAGGAGCACAAGATGGAGTGCACCACTGTCTCCCCAGCATCGATTACACCAGTTGCTACCCCTATTTGTGCAATTCAGTTGCAACCTCAGAGTTTTGCCACTAAGTCTAGAATAAATTCTAGCTCAGCCGCATATCACCTCTCATTTCCATAGCATTGTAGGGACTGGAAAATTCACAGCCATCCCGACTCATCCAAAGAAGCGGCTTACTGTTTTAATCCCATTTCTTTCAGCAGTATTGTCATTGCCTCTTTCACAGTCTGTCCAGCCTCAGCTCGTGTTCCCTCCTGACAGTATGGTAGGCCACCTGACCATTTACATCCTGAACTCAGAGACTGCTTGGCTTCGCTGCATTATTCAAACTGAAGGCCTCATGAAGATTGCCATTGGCGTGTCCCTTGTCACGACTGAAACTCTTTCTTAACAGAACCACACCATCTTTTTTTTTCATTTATTTTCCCCATGTTTACCCTAATGAACTTCCCCTTCACTTTATCGCCCTCTGTTTTACTCCTCAATCTCTTTCCTCTCTCTTACGTTGCGCCCTTTCGTCCTCCCTCTTTCTCCACCTCTCTTTTACATCGTCCTCTTTACGGTTTGCCACAATAGTGTGACCTCTGCTCTCAGCTCAGTCGGGGTCCTATTGAACAGCAGAGCATGTTCGTGGGGCTGAATGGCCTACTCTTGTCCCGATTCCCTCCGGTCTTAACTTACTGTCAAATCAGGACAGGACTTATACACTTAACGGCAAGGTCCTGGGGAGTGTTGCCGAGCAATGAGACCTTGGAGTGCAGGTTCATAGCTCCTTGAAAGTGGGGTCTCAGGGAGATAGGATAGTTAAGAAGGTGTTTGGTATGCTTTCCTTTATTGGTCAGTGCGTTGAGTGTAGAAGTTTTGAGAGGTCCATGTTTAAGGGCATTGGTTAGGCCCACTGTTGGAATACTGCGTTCAATTCTGGTCTCCCTCCTAGCGGAAAGATGCTGTTAAACTTGAAAGGGTGCAGAAAAGATTGACAAGGATGTTGCCAGGGTTGGAGGGTTTGAGCTATAGGGAGAGGATGAATAGGCTGGGGCTGTTTTCCCTGGAGCGTCGGAGGCTGAGGGGTGACCTTATCGAGGTTTATAAAATCATGACGGGCATGGATAGGATAAATAGACAAGGTCTTTTCTCTGTGGTGGAGGATCTAGAACTAGAGGGCATAGGTTTAGGGGGAGACAGATTCTTCCAGGTAACGGGGTTCGAGAGTTACCAGGGGACAGATGAGAAGCTGCAGAACAGGCCCGAGGGGCCAAATGGCCTACTCCCGCTCCAATGCCACCTGAAACATCCAGAGAGATACATCGGGCTCGCCCACCTGCCTGATTTCCATGGACGACAGGGAGAGGAATCACACATGACCTGTCGACATGTTAAAGTAGGTCAGGGAGGGGGAATGTACAGCAGCAACATTGTGCGCATTTAATAAACGAGGTCACATCGAATCATCGAGAGAAAACCTAGATTCTGAAACCGAGAGCCATCAACCGAATGCCAGCGAGTGCTGCCTGATGTAAGCCAGGCTTTGTCTGAGCAGAAAAAAAATAGGTCAACCATTAATTAGCCCAATGCAGGGAATAAGGCTTTAGCTAAAATTAAACCCTGGCCATGCCGGGAGAAAGGTTAGCTCATTCGCAGTTGAAGGGAATTAAAAATGTTTTAAAAATATCAAAAAGTTTCTTCCCACTGACTGAGTGTTGATGACACAGATTGGCAGCAGGATTTGGGGGGGTCATGGGGAACGTGACAGGAAGGATGTGGAAGCTTTGGAAAGGGTGCAGAGGAGATTTACCAGGATGTTGCCTGGTCTGGAGGGAAGGTCTTATGAGGAAAGGCTGAGGGACTGGAGGCTGTTTTCGTTAGAGAGAAGAAGGTTGAGAGATAACCTAGTAGCGGCATACAAGATAACCAGAGGGCTAGATAGGGTGGATAGTGAGAGTCTTTTTTTCCCAGATGGCTAGCAGGAGGGACATAGCTTTACATTGAGCGGTGATAGATATAGGGCAGATGTTGAAGATATGTGTCTTACTCAGAGAGCACTAGGGGCGTGGAACGCACTGCCTGCAACAGTAGTAGACTCGCCAACTTTAAGGGCATTTAAATGGTCATTGGATAAACATATGGATGAGAATGGAATGTTCTGTGTTCCACGAACACACTGAAGGTGTTAAGGAGGCCCAAGTAAGCTTAGAACGGGAATAAAGACAGAATGGTGTTGGAACTGTCAGGAATTATCTGTGAGCAATGCAGTCTAGCCTTCAGCTCCAAGAGAACAGTTGTCGAAATCTCCACCGACCAGTCCACCTCCTTCATTGTCAAGGGGAAGCAGCCAAGAGGGGAGGGAGAGGGAGATAGTGTGTCTCTGTCCTGATCTGACCTGACCATGTGTAAACACGTACAGCTGCCTCAGATCCCAGTGGTGTTCCAGCTTCTAGCCTCACGTATTCCGATTGGACTGGATAGGCAGAAGTTTTCTCCCCAGGGTGCAAAGGTCAACTAGAAGGGGGCACAGGTTCAGGGCGAGAGGGGGAATGTTTCCCGGAGAAAATGTTTCACAGAGTGAAGGTGGTGGAGGCAGGCATGCTAGCTAAAGGTGGCACGGTGGCTCAGTGGTTAGTACTGCTGCCTCACAGCGCCAGGGACCTGGGTTCGATTCCAGCCTTGGGCGACTGTCTGTGTGGAGTTTGCACATTTGCCCTGAGTCTGTGTGGGTTTCCTCCGGGTGCTTCGGTTTCCTCCCACAGTCTAAAGATATGCAGGTTAGTGTGGATTGGCCATGCTAAATTACCCATAGTGTTCCGGGATGTGCAAGTTAGTGTGGATTGGCCATGCTAAATTACCCATAGTGTTCAGAGATGTGCAAGTTAGGTGGATTGGCCATGCTACATTACCCATAGTGCTCAGGGATGTGCAGGTTAGGGTGGATTGGCCATGCTAAATTACCCATAGTGCTCAGGGATGTGCAGGTTAGTGTGGATTGACCATGCTAAATTACCCATAGTGTCCAGGGATGTGCAGGTTAGTGTGGATTGACCATGCTAAATTACCCATAGTGTTCAGGGATGTGCAGGTTAGGGTGGATTGGCCATGCTAAATTACCCATAGTGCTCAGGGATGTGCAGGTTAGTGTGGATTGACCATGCTAAATTACCCATAGTGTCTAGGGATGTGCAGGTTAGTGTGGATTGACCATGCTAAATTACCCATAGTGTTCAGGGATGTGTAGGTTAGGGTGGATTGGCCATGCTAAATTACCGGATTAGTGGTGCTGGAAGAGCACAGCAGTTCAGGCAGCATCCAACGAGCAGCGAAATTGACGTTTCGGGCAAAAGCCCTTCATCAGGAATAAAGGCAGAGAGCTCTCCATGCTTCAGGCTCACTGCCTTTATTCCTGATGAAGGGCTTTTGCCCGAAACGTCGATTTCGCTGCTCGTTGGATGCTGCCTGAACTGCTGTGCTCTTCCAGCACCACTAATCCAGTATTTGGTTTTCAGCATCTGCAGTCATTGTTTTTACCATGCTAAATTACCCATAGTGTTCAGGGATGTGCAGGTTAGTGTGGATTGCATGTGCTAACTTGCCCATTGTGTCCAAGGTTGTGCAGGTTAGGGTGGACTGGCCATGTTAAATTGCCCACAGTGCCCAAGGATGTGTAGGTTAGGGGTAAATGTAGAGGAATGGGTTTGGGTGGGATACACGTTGAAGGGTTGGCGTGGAGTTGTCAGGCCTAAGGGCCTGTTTCCACACTGCAGGGATTCTATAAAATTCAATGTTCAAGGTGCATTTGACAGACAGATGAACAGGAGGCAAACAGAGGGATTGATACCATGTATGGGCAACAGGTAGCAGGTCTAAATAAGGACTAGGGATCAGCAGAGGCCTGGCAGGCTGAAAAGCCTAATCCTGTGCTGTATTGATTGTATTATTCACGAGAAGGCTCTGTAACGGGAAGAAATCAGCAAGCAACTGAACAGGCTGGGCATGTTTTCTCTGGAGTGTCGGAGGCTGAGGGGTGACCTTATAGAGGTTTATAAAATCATGAGGGGCATGGATAGGGTAAATAGGCAAAGTCTTTTCCCTGGGGTGGGGGGAGTCCAGAACTAGAGGGCATAGGTTTAGGGTGAGAGGGGAAAGATATAAGAGGAACCTAAGGGGCAACTTTTTTCACACAGAGGGTGGTATGTGTATGGAATGAGCTGCCAGAGGAAGTGGTGGAGGCTGGTACAGTTACAACATTTAAAAGGCACCTGGATGGGAATATGAATAGGAAGGGTTTAGAGGGATATGGGCCGGGTGCTGGCAGGTGGGACTAGATTAGGTTGGGATATCATGGAGGAGTTGGACCAAAGGGTCTGTTTCCGTGCTGGACATCTCTGTGACTCTCCACCTGAATATCTCAGCAGCTGTACTCAGATTCATGGGGCCCGAGGTTTGGTTTGCTTTGGGGTTTTTTTTTGGCAGGGGCGGCTGGACTCCCATAAATCGGGGAGAAATCTAAATTCTGTGGAGCACAATAAGCTGCATCGAAGGCGTCTGCTCATCCAGCCAGGACCTGGGTCTGCTTCCAACAGTGAAGACTCAGAGTCAAAAAGTTGTCTGAGTGGGGCAGTACCATGAGAGAGGGGGCACAAACACTGAGGAGAGGGTGGGAAGTGTATTTTTAGAGGGGTTGGGGCGGGGTGATGGTGGTGTTGGAACATCTGCCACATTGCTGACCAGTCACAGCCACAAACAATACAGTTGACAAAGCAGTCTGTACAAACACCACAGTGCCCACATACCCTGTGCTCAGTGACAGGTAACCACTTAACTACAGACTGGCAAGAGCTGAGAGCTGAATACTTGGCAGTCTCCAAAATCTGCATGGCCCATCAACAGGTTGTATTAGTACCATCTGTAACTCAACAGTACCTGGGCAGCAACATGCAAAGGTACAGTAACTGTGCGACTGTGAGACTCTGCCTGTGTCCCTGCCTGCATTTTATTCCAGAGAATCCCGCAGGAATGCGACTTTTGCAACAATTCGCAGTGTTTGACTGCGGGGTCTAGAGAATAGATGTGAAGTTTCATTTAGCTCAGCAGACAGAAAGATTGTGACATCTGGAACAGTGTGAACAGAAATTCAACTTTGCTGCTTCCCACGTTTATCAGCAATGAAGATCAGTCAGTCTGTATGAAAGAATTACATCACCACTAAACCATCACTACAGTACACTCTGGCCAGCAGCTGTTCAGGCTTACATCAGGTTCCTGTGCTGTCTGCTCAGTCAGTGTCTTGACAGTAACCAGTGTTCCAAAGTTTGAGAACCCCACACTAGGTACAGACTCTCTGAGTGGCTGATGGGGCAGGAGATATCAAAGAGTGGGAAGGCAATGTGTGAGGGTGACTGAGGAGCTGGTATCAATTGAGGAGAGTGGGGTGTGTTTCGGAGGAACTGGTATCTGACAGTGGGACTGTGTGTGTGTGTTTTGGAGGAACTGGTATCTGACAGTGGGACTGTGTGTGTGTGTTTTGGAGGAACTGGTATCTGACAGTGGGACTGTGTGTGTGTATGTTGGAGGAACTGGTATCTGACAGCGGGACTGTGTGGGTATGTGTTTGAGGAGCTTGTATCTGACAGACAGGGTGTGTGTCGGTGTATTTGTGTATGAGAGTGTGTGTGTACGTCAGTGAATGTTTGTGTGTGCCTGTGTATGTATGTGGAGGCATGTGTGTGTGTGTATGTGTGTCTGTATATATATGTGTGTGTGGGTGAGTGTGTGTGTGGGAGGGAGAGAGAGTATGTGTGTCTGTGTGTGTGTGTATGCGTGTGTGAGAGGACGTGTGTGTATGTGTGTTCCTGGATGGAGGTGAGTGTGTGTGTCTCTGTGTATGTGTGCGTCTGTGTGATTGTCTATGAGTGTGTATATGTGTGTGAAGGTGTGTGTGTCTATGCGTGTATGTGTGTGTTTGTCTGTGTGTGTGCGCGCGTGCATGTGTCGATGTGTGTGCCTGTGTGAGTGTGTGCATTTGAGTCAGAGAAACTGAAATAAAAAGTAGGGGGGGGGGGTGCAGAGCTGCAGAACCATCCCAGGTTTCAGAGTGGCTCTCTGACTACCCCAGCTCGTGATGGATACTATCCATCGAGGTACATCCTCTCTCATCTCAGACGCAGGGTCCTTTTAACATTAACTTTCCACATTACTGATACGCAACAATCAGGAAAGCCAAGTTCCTCTTTCAGAGGCACCACATCCAAACCGATTACATAACCTTCAGCTGTTAGAAGCTGAGTAAAACAGTGTGTATCGCACCAGGGATAGACAACTCCTCACATGGGCACTTTCTTTGTCCTCTGAAGCAGGAGGATTGAGGCCATTTCGACAAAGAAAAACTAGCGCCCAGTGAAATGTCACAATCTCTCCAGTGCCTCGGTTGTAATTCTATTTTTATCCACCGTTTTATGACTGACATCACTGTTTAAATCACTTCCCTGTAGTGAGCTTAAAAATAGGCTGAGATACAGGCTTGAGAACAAAGGTCACTGTTCCTAGGTTACCCGGGTAATTCAGACCCTCAAGTTAGGTTTGCACAGGATTAAAAAGCACAAGGTGTTCATGCATAATCTCGAGAAGTTTTAACGCCTCCTTTTTGGTTGCATATTGATTGTTCGATGTTGGTTATGTTGTTTATTTTATTATTTTTGTGGGAACAGACCATTTGGTCCAACAAGTCCACACCAACCCCCAAGAGAGTATTCCACCCAAACCCATTCCCTGACTACTCGACATTCTCCCCTGACTAATCCACCCCAAACCTGTACATCCCTGAACACTACGGGCAATTTAGCATGGCCAATCCACCCTAACCTGCACATCCCTGAACGTTATGGGCAATTTAGCATGGCCAATCCACCCTAACCTGCACATCCCTGAACACTATGGGTAATTTAGCATGGCCAATCCACCCTAACCTGCACATCACTGGGCACTATATGTAATTTAGCATGGCCAGTCCACCTGAACCTACACATTCCTGGGCACTATGGGTAATTTAGCCTGGCCAGTCCACCCTAACCTACACATCCCGGGACACTATGGGTAATTTAGCCTGGCCAGTCCACCCTAACCTGCACATCCCTGAACACTACGGGTAATTTAGCATGGCCAATCCACCCTAACCTGCACATCCCTGAACACTATGGGTAATTTAGCATGGCCTGTCCATCCTAACCTACACATCCCTGGACACTATGGGTAATTTAGCATGGCCAATCCACCCTAACCTACACACTGAGTTGTGACATGGGTTCATGTTTCAGAACTAGACTTGGCCAGATTCAAGCTCCCAACCTAGTTCAGAGCCACAGTACCCTATGTACACCAGGTCCTTGTCTCCCTGTTTCAAGGCAAGTATGACACTTAGAAGAGTAAAATGAGCCAGCTACATCGTGAGACTTGAGATGAAAAGGAAGCTGCAAACACTGAGGTCAGAGACGCAGAGAGCAGCTTGTTCACTGCTCAGGAAGGCAGAGAGAGTCACTTTCACGTCGAGAAACAGGAACTGCTGCTGGCCTACCCTCCACCATTTGCAGTTGCCTGACTGTGTGCAGTCCATGGTCACTGCTTGCAATCCTGCAGCAGGTTGGTTTCTCTGGGGATTCGGAGCAGGAGTAGGCCACTCGGCCCCTCCAGCCTGTTCCGCCATTCAAAACAACCAGGTTGTGGCCTCAGCTCCACTTTCCACTTCACCCACACCCTCACACCCCATCTAACCCTGGACTCCATTGAAACGCAGAGAGTCCCAAATCAGTGTGGAGTCAGGCCATTCAGCCCATCGAGTCCACCCCCACCCTCTGAGGAGCAGCCTGCCCCTATAATATTACATTTCCCATGGCCGATCCACCGAACCTGCCCATCTTCGGATTGTGGGAGGAAACTCCGTGCAAATAATGTGCAAACTCCACGCACACAGTCACCCGAGGGTGGAATCGAACCCAGGTACCATGAGGCAGCAGCACTAACCACTGAGCTGTCCTAATCCATTGAACACAACCCTCAGTAAACATCAAGACCCATCCAATGCAGTTTCCTCAACTCTCCCTTAAAAGGGGAGACATCTTTTTCTTAAAACCACGCCCTCATGGAATGCACTCTATCCAGTCACTGTGAGATCTTTATATGATTCAGTAAGACACTGATTGCACTTGTTGTGAAGTGATTTCACACGAAAGCTTCCAGCCAGGAGACTACAAGTGGTTATATTGATTGGGAGAAAGTGAAGACTGCAGATGCTGGAGAGTCAGAGTCGAGAGAGTGGTGCTGGAAAAGCACAGCAGGTCAGGCAGCGTCCGACCAGCAGGAGAGTCGACACTTCAGCATAATTCAATTCAAGATGGGAGACGGTTACAGAGAGTGGTGAACGCGGCCGGGACAATCACAAAGGCCAACCTCCCAACTACAGAATCCATCTGCCATTCCCGCTGTCAAGGAAAGGCCGCCAGCATTCTCAAAGATCCATCCCACCCTGGTAATGTTTTTCTACAACCTCTACCATCGGGGAGAAGGTACAGAAGCCTGAACGCACGCACCAGTCGGTTTCAAAACAGTTTCTACCCTACTGTTGTTAGAATACTGAATACTCTCAAACTCTTAACATTCGCCTGTCCCTGTGTTTTGGTTTCTGCTGCTGTTTCCCTATTATTTACTTATCTGTGCTACTGAACTCAGTGATCTGCCTGTATTGCTCGCAAGAAAAGTCCTTCACTGGGCCTCGGAACACGTGACAATCAATTCAATTCAATTCGTGAGCCCTTCATCAGGAATGTGGAGGTAAGGGGAAGTAGCTGAGAGATAAATCTAATATGTCTATTCGTTGAGGGAACCATGTAACATTCCGGGGATCTGGGTTTGAATCCGCGCCAGAGCTGACAGTGGAATTAGAATTCAGTAACAATCTGGAGTTATTTTGAATTCATTCACACGATAAGGGCATCACTGGCGCCCATCCCTAATTGCCCCAGAGGTCTGGAGTCACTTGTAGACCAGGTAAGGATGGTGGTTTGGTTCCCATTTGTGGACCAGCTGGGTTTTCCCCCTGACACTCAATTCACAGTCATCATTATGCTCTTAATTCTGGATACGTTTAATCAAATTCAAATTCCACCATCAGCCTTGGCAGGATTTGAACCCAGGTGCCCTGGATTAACAGTGATAATGCCATCACCGTCACCCCTATGTTAAGTGTCTAGCTGTTGTTTAAAAACCTCATCTGGTTCATTAATGTCCTTTATAGAAAGAAATCTGCCATCCTCACCCAGTCTGGCCTACACGTGACTCCAGACCTACAGTGATGTCTTAGACTAGATTCCCTACAGTGCGGAAACAGGCCCTTTGGCCCAACAAGGCCACACTGACCCTCTGAAGAGTAACCCACTTAAACCCATTTCCCTCTGACTAATGCACCTAATGGGCAATTTAGCATGGCCAATTCACCCTGACCCACACATCCCTGGGCACTATGGGCAATTTAGCCTGACCAATCCACCCTAACCTGCACATCTTTGGACTGTGGGAGGAAACCGGAGCACCCGGAGAAAACCCACGCAGACACGGGGAGAATGTGCAAACTCCACACAGACCCAAGGCTGGAATCGAACCCGGGTCCCTGGCACTGTGAGGTTACAGTGCTAACCACTGAACAATGTGGGTGAGCGGAATGGACAGTAAATGCGAGCCTGGACTAAAGTAAAATAAAAATATTCTTTCTGACCTTTTTTTTAAAGCTCAAAGCCACTTGAGCTTAATTACATCTAATGGTGGCAACTTCAACATTGCAACCTCTCAGAGTAGAAAGGTTCCTGCCTGAATCATCGGGATTTATGGATGATAGCCTTATCTTTAGGGGTGAAAATGTGTTGTTGGAAAAGCGCAGCAGGTCAGGCAGCATCCAAGGAGCAGGAGAATCGACGTTTCAGGCATGAGCCCTTCTTTAGGGGTGGCCTGGTGGCTCGGTGGTTAGCCCTGCTGCTTCACAGCTCCAGGTTCGATTCCACCCTCGGGCGACTGTCTGTGTGGAGTTTACACATTCTCCCGGTGTCTGCGTGGGTTTCCTCCCACAGTCCAAAGATGAGGGTGAATTGCCCCTAGTGTTAGGTGCATTAGTCAGAGGGGGATGGATCTGGGTGGGTTGGTCCTCAGAGGGTCGGTGTGGACTGGTTGGGCCGAAGGGCCTGTTTCCACACTGTTGGGAATCTAATCATATTGAAGGTTATGATTTTTTGACCCTTTTGATGAGCTCCTTTGCAGATGTAAGCAGTCACCCCTCAGCCTTTCCCTTTAGAGATCAACCAACCCTTCCAAACCTGACTACGTTTCCCTAATCAGAAATGTGACTTGCCTACACTTAGTTTTACACTGTGTACACTCTCTGACAGAACACTCTGTACATTTCCAAGTCGTTTCTGTTTCACGCAAGGCAGAACCAGAATTTGCATAGCTCTGAAGATCAGGGAATCCAGGGAGCATATGGTTCTGAAGTTTTATTTTTAGACTCGAAAGAGAGTCAAAATAGATGACGCTGCGAGACTGGAGCAAACGAGTCTCCTTCCCAAACAGCAACAGCCGAAACTTGCTCGGTCTGGCGAACCCTTGCATTTATGGAGCGCCCTTCCCTTCCAAAGTGCTGGCCCGCTGAAGTGAGTCTCACTCCGGCAACCGCCTCGCATAGCAAGATCCCACAGCCAACAAGATTGGTTAAACTGGTTGAATGATTTTTTTTTCCAAATATCCCAGGATACCCTTGGGAGGAACAGCAGGATGGAGACACAGGAACAAGAGGAACCCCTCACCCCCTCCCACCCTTCTCATCTGCACTGCATCTTCTATCTCAATGTCATATTCTTAACATACCCCGTGATTTAAAATCCCAACATTCTCTTTCTCAGGTGAATCCCAGCCTCCACAGAATTTGCTACCTTTTTGATGACCAATATTTTCCCCAAACTTCAGGTTAACCCTGTGTTCCTGACACTGTATTCTGCCCCCCCCCCCCCCCACCTTGGTTCCAAACTCTCCAGCCAAAGAAACACTGCACTCAGTCTGTCCTGCCCCTGGTTAGTGTTATGTCATTGACTCTGGAGTTAGAGAGGATTAAAATCCTTACTGTTTTCTGAGGATGATGGAAGGGTGGCTTGCTGTTTGTTCTTGACTGGGTGGGCCAAAGGATCTCTTTAGCCTGCTGTGGATTTGTATCACAGCAAGCTGACTCAAAAGCAATGAAAACTGTCCATTTATCAATCGCTATTCAGTTGTATGCGGGTCCACTCAATTTCCCTTCCAATTAATATCTCCCAGTTTTTTAACTTCACACAAAAATTAAAAGTAAAAGTTTAAAAAAAACCTCTTTTTTTAAAAAAAGAACATCCCCAACTACAGGTTATAAGATGACTGAAATAAACATTCCCAAAGTCATGGGCTACTCTGTTAGAAACATGTCCAGATGGAAAGCTGGCGATTCTATCATGTGTTATTTCAGCTCTGCTATTTCCTTCACCCTGACTTCTCTGACTTAATGGGTTACTGATTGCCAAGTCCAGGAATCTCAGCATTCAGGCGCTCACCCATCCCCGTGTGCAAATACACATCTGAACGACTGTTGCACACAGAAACATGCGTCCCCACCCCATCCCCATCCAGAGCCATGCTGGAAGCTCGAGAAATGGCAAGGCCAACATTCTCACCAGCCTCACCCCCCCCCCCTTCCCCCCCTTCACCCCCCCCCCCCGCCACCCCTACCTCCGTTCCCTCCCAACCCTACAACCCCCACAGACACCAGATCTGAAGAAACTCACAATAAACAGGACCCATAAGAGACAGCTTGCCGTTTGGCAAACTCACTCCCACGCAACCAACGTGTGGCATTTCACCCACAGAATTGAAGTTTAATTATAGATCAGGCGAGGTATAAATCCACTCATCTGACAGGGACCGCTCTAAAAATAAAAATGTCCAATTAAGTCGAGTCTCTCTCTGATCCTGCAATCAAATTCAGCGGATTCCACTTAAATTGCCAACAATTTTAGCCATTTTTAAAAAGGTTTTTCAATCATTAATGAATCAATTAATAATCATTAGCTTCTGAAACAAGGCATGTTTCGACTGACTTAATAGCAAAGTGTTTATTTAGGTGAATATAGTAAGAGGCTCTCTCACACAGACACACTCCACTCTCCACTTCTGTCAAAAGACAGCTATCCAGCACTTAATTAGATCAACATGGAGCAGTCATCACACTGACCCACTTTACATATAAGTAAGACAGAACACTGGCAAAGCGTTGCCAAGGCTGGTAAACTGGGCTGACAGAATGGAACAGGAGAGAGAGAGAGAGAGAGAGAGAGAAAGAGATACCATCACTACACATGTACAACACAGAGATTTGACACAGTACCTTCTGCTAAGACTTTACACAAAGCATCCAAACTGTGCACTGCTCCTTTGCCAGATATAACATATACAAATTGATCTCTTGCTCTATATATTTAGGATATAGAGGTGTTTGCTTTCCTGTGTGGATCTTGGAGCAACTTGTATCTTTGCTGAGTTTGTATCCTTTGCTCTGGCTGCTATGTTGTACCTTTCCTTCCTCATTGCCAGGAACTATGGGGATATGTGTTAGTAGGTCGGTCGTTGCATAACAGCCACTTAACTGCCTAGTCACGTTTGAGCCGGGCTGTTTTCTCTCTCTCTCTCTCTCTCGTTTCTGCGCAATGGGGAAGGGAAAAAAAAACTAGGCAGCCAGCCAAGAGAGAGATGGAGGAAAACAGAGAGTCAGAGACCTATCGCCACAATTCAGGGGAGGGGAGAGTGTGATGTATACGAGAGAGAGAGAGAGAGACATTAAAATGATGGGAAACAAAGACAAGATAGGAAGAGTGAGGAATTAAGGTAGGGAATATTGAAAGGGGGAAATCATTTTTAAAACATCAGTGAACAGCTTTTATTTCCTCCAACATGTGGGTAAAAGGGTAGCAAAAAAAATCAAACCTTTTATTTAAAACGGAGACAAAAGGAAGCTGGAGGAGACAGCACCGCCCCCCCCCCCCCGTGTCTTATATGGCATCCCCCACGCCGCTAAAGTAACGCACAAAGGGATTTCTTGCAAAAAGGCAGTTCCTGGAGGTGGGAGCTGATGTCATTTCAAAGCTCAGAAATGCAAGGAAGGCAGTTTTGTTGGAGGCCTCTCCTCAGCCAAATATAGGCTGCAAGCCCCTCACCAACACACACAGGGTAAGGATGGCCATTCGGCCCTCCCAGTGTATGCTGGCTCTCTGCTGCAACACCCCCCCACACCCTCCAAGCCGCCCCTCTTTTTGGGACTGATCCAATTCCCTTATACATGGGGAACTCTGCAACCAGACACCTCCCTGAGGTAACTGAGCCCCCCCCCCCCCCGAGGGTTTCTCCCCATCCTGTTCAGAGATGTAGTTCCACACCTCCGGAACAGGTGGGATTTGAACCCGGATCCCCCAGCTGAGAGATGGACAGTGCCTCTACATGCCCCCCTCGTCCTGCGTCCCCGTCAGAGATTATTTATCACGTTGTTGTGTGTGGGATCTTGCTGTACAGAAATTGGCTGCCCCATGATGACACTGACTCCAAGTGAGATGTGAGGAGATGCAGTTTGGTAGGAATAGCATACAGAGACAGAGTATAAAATCAAGGGTACAACACGAACGACAGTGTAAAAACCCACAAAAGAACTGTGGATGCTGTAAATCAGAAACAAAAACAGAAATTGCTGGAAAAGCTCAACAGGCCTGGCAGCATCTGTGGAAGAGAAATTAGGGTTAATTTTGATTTCTATCCACAAACACACAAGCACAAGCAACTTCCTAAATATAGGGACCTGGGATGTGTGTGGCTGTGTGTGTGTAGTGTGTTTGTGTGTGTCTGTGTCTTTGTATCTGCTTGTGTGTATGTGTTTGTGTGTGTCTGTGTAACTGCATGTGTGTTAGTGTGTGTATGTTTGTGTGTGTTTGTGTGTCTGTGTTAGTGTGTGTCTATGTATCTGTGTGTGTTAGTGTGTATGTGTTTGTGTGTGTCTGTGTATCTGCATGTGTGTTTGTGTGTATGTTTGTCTGTGTATGTGTGTTAGTGTGTCTCTGTGTATCTGTGTTTGTGTAACTATGTGTGTGTCTGTGTGTGTGTCTGTATCTGTGTGCGCGTTTGTGTGTGTATCTGTGTGTCTGTTTGTGTATCTGTGTGTTTGTGTCTGTGTAACTGTTGTGTGTTTGTGTATCTATGTATCTTTGTGTGTGTTTGCGTGTGTGTTTGTGTGTCTGTGTATCTGTGTGTGTTAGTGTGTGTTTGTGTATCTGTGTGTGTGTCTGTGTATGTGTGTGTGTTTGTGTGTGTGTGTATGTGCGTGTCTGTGTATGTGTGTGTGTGTTTGTATGTGTCTGTGTATTTATGTGTGTGTTTGTGTGTATCTGTGTGAGTGTTTGTGTGTGTCTGTGTATGTGTGTGTGTTAGTGTGTGTCTGTGTATCTGTGTGTGTTTGTGTGTGTCTGTGTATCTGTGTGTGTGTTTGTGTATCTATGTGTGTCTGTGTATCTGTGTGTCTATGTATGTGTGTGTGTGTATCTGTGTGAGTGTTTGTGTGTGTCTGTGTATGTGTGTGTGTTAGTGTGTGTCTGTGTATCTGTGTGTGTTTGTGTGTGTCTGTGTATCTGTGTGTGTGTTTGTGTATCTATGTGTGTCTGTGTATCTGTGTGTCTATGTATGTGTGTGTGTGTATCTGTGTGTGTGGTTTGTGTGCATGGGTCCGTGTGCAAGAAAGGTTGAGACAAGAGTTAATAAAACCAGGATCATCCATTCTTTATAAAGGGAGCAGAGAGAATGGGCACAAGAACAATAATTGATATTAGACCCCAGCTAGGCTTTAGCTGACTATTGTGTTGAGTCCACTTTTGGAAGGATATGGCTGGGAGGCTGTAGAAGAGGTTTATCAGGAGTGATTCCCGAATGAGGAGTTTCAATGCTGAAGACAGACCAGAGAAGTTGGGACTGTTTTTATTGAGGAATGAAAGAGCTTGGTGGAGATCAACATCACCAGGGGCTGACCTATCCTATATCCCCTTCACCAGCGAAGGTGCTGGGAATGTAGTTTGGAGGGGCTGGGGCATGCACAAACACTTGGGAGGAGCCCATCACCAAGGTGAGGCAGAAACTGGTTGTGTGGCAGTGCCAGTCTCTCTCCGTTGTGGGTAAAACCCTGGTCATTAGGTATGAGGCACTGTCTCCGTTGTGGTACCTGGTGCAGATTCCCCGAACCTGTGCTGTTTCAGCTCCCCCCAAGCCATCTTCCACTTTGGAGATCTAAGATAGACCGGGTCTGCAGGGACTCCATGTACAAAACTCTGGACGGGGTGAGGGATCGTACCCAGTGTCATGTCCCTCTTCCCGATGGCCACCTTTGTGTGCGGCTGCATCAAGCTGTGTGTAGACCCTCAGTACGCAAACACTGAGTGTCACTACATATGGAGGTTCTTCCCATCCCCCCCCGTGTTGGGAAGGATGGGACTGACCATATCGCTGGGAACATGTTCCATGTCACATGCCCCTTCCTGCAGATATGCACAATGAGAAGCAACTTTGACCATCAGTCCATCGGGAAGTAGTCAGCACGTAGCGTCCTCAAGACCCCACGAGAAAAGGAGAGAGTGGGTCCCATTGGACGGTTCCATCACCAGAACTTCCCAACAAGCACCAAGACGTCGCTCAGCTGGTGGGGTGAAGGGCACTACCTGTCGGAACCGTGGCAATCCATGGCACTGTACACTGCCCTCAAAGCAACTGTGGGGCATGGGATAGAGACGGGCACACATCTGCTGCTGGAATGTGCCTTTGTGAAGGAATTCTGGAGAGAGATGCAGGAGTTGTTTTGTCGAGTTTGTCCTGAGCAGTTCCGTGTCGCAGGACTCTGGGCTGTTCCCTGAGACGCCCACTCGAGACAAACATCTGTGCCTGGAGGACCATCAACACAGTGAAAGGCGCTGTTTGGTCTGCCCGAAACCTGTTGGCCTTCCAGAGCAAGGGATAATCCTCGACCAAGTAATACACACTGACACATTCCAAGGTCCAGGATTGAAGGTTGGGGCAACAAGGCTCATTGGAGGAAAAACACTGTCTTAAGATGTCTCTTGTCTTAAGGGATTGTTATGTTCCATATCCCCTCCTAGCTTTCATTGCAATATAAATAGTCCCTTGTCAAAAAGTGTGGTGCTGGAAAAGCACAGCCGGTCAGGTAGCATCCGAGGGACAGGAGGATCGACGCTTTGGTCATAAGCCCTTCATCGGGAAGCTCATTCACTTGAAATGTCGACTCTCTTGTTCCTCGGATGCTGCCTGACCTGCTGTGCTTTTCCAGCACCACGCTCTCGATTCTGATCTCCAGCATCTGCAGTACTCCACTTTCTCCTACAAATAGTTCCTCGCCGTGTTTAGAAAGTGGCCTTTTGTCGCAACTGGATTGAAGCCTTAATGTGGGATGTAAAAATTCTGCTGCGATTTCTGTAGCGTCCTTACTGAAACTGATTTGTACTTTTTCTATCGTCGATAATTTATGAATAAAGCATACTTTTGAAATGAAAAAAATGTCAGAAAGTTTGGTGACAGGTCGTCTGCCCATTATTGGCCGGGAAACTCCCGTAAGGCGATTAATCAATTCAAAATGTCAGCAGTGATTGACGAAAAGGTGTAGGTTTGCTCGCTGAGCTGGAAGGTTCACTTTCAGACATTTCGTCAGCACACTAGGTAATATCATCAGTGAGCCTCCGGTGAAGCACTGGTGTTAGTGACCCGCTCTCTATTTATGTGTTTAAATTTCCTTGGGTTATCGACGCCATTTCCTGTGGTGACGTCATTTCCCGGGGTGATGTCATTTCCTGTTATTTTTCCTCAGGGGGTGGTAAACGGGATCCAAGTCAACGTGTTTGTTGATGAAAAAGTGGATATGGATTCCCAGCAGAATCCAGGACATTAGTCAGCGCCTCCAGAAGGGGGCTACTGAAAGGGGAAAAGACCATTAATACTAAGGTACCCAGCGATAAGATACAGGTAACCTAACCACCTATTTATGGCATGTAAAATGGAACCTGATATGAGTATTGCATGATGGGACTGGAACTGAATGTCCAGTTGGATCCAATATAGCGCAGTAGTACCTCACGTGATCTCCCATTATTAGAGAATCGCGATCTAAACTGATGGGGTCGGAATCACGTTATAGCAAATAGAGGTAAGGAAAGTTCGCGTTCACCACATAACGGCTTCAATTACATTAAAGCCAATTTGTGCTGAAGAATTATCAAATCCCTACAGTGTGGAAACAGGCCCTTCGGCCCAACAAGTCCACACCAACCCTCCAAAGAGTAGCCCACCCAGACCCATTCCCCTACCCTATTACTCTACATTCACCCCTAACTAATGCACCTAACACTATGGACAATTTAACCTGGTCAATCTTTGGACTGTGGGAGGAAACCCGAGCAAACCCACACAGACACGGGGAGAGTGTGCAACCTCCACACAGACAGTCGCCCGAGACTGGAATCGAACCTGGATCCGTGGCGCTGTGAGGCAGCAGTGCTAACCACTGAGTCACCGTGTCCCCCGCCAGGTTATGGCAGAACCAAGCAGATTAATGCAAAACGATAACCTTTCATAAGAATAGTCTGACCCCAATCCATGTCTGTATATGTAAGTGCACAAGTATGTGCATGTGTACGGAGTCCTCTCCCCCCAAGCACTGTGGGGGGGTCCGTCACTGAGTACCTTCAAGACAGAGATTGAGGGATCCCTACAGATTAAAAACATCTCGGGATAGGTCAGGGGCATGGTGTCGAAATAAAAGGCCATTGGTGGAGAAGACTCAAGGGGCCGAATGGCCTCCCCCTCCAGCCTGCTATTTCTAATGTCCTTGTGTTCCTACAAATAAAATCTGCAAATGTAACAGCACAAATGGCTTTCTGCATTTAACAAGAATGAGTATTCATTGTGAATAATGAGATTCGAGCTCCAAGTAAAAAAATATGATGAACCATTGATGGAACCTCTCCAAATGTCATCCCTTTGTAAAGGGTGTTAGTGCTGGACTGTGGATCCAGAGATCCAGGTAATGTTCTGGGGACCCGGGTTCAAATCCCACCAGGAGTGGTATTTGAATTCAGTAAGAATCTGCCCATCTGATGAGACCCATTGCCAATGGTCAGGCAAAGCCCTATCGCTGAATGGGTGTGGTTCTGCTGAGTTAGTTAGACAGGTCAAGAGCACAGCTAGGGTGTGAGCTCAGTCAGTTCGGACTGGGAGACTCCGAAACAGTCAGGGAAGATGGCAGAGTCCCCGGGAAACGTGTGCGCAGGTGACTTTCCCAGCACTGGGGTCCCGGGGCTGACCTGACCTGCTTTCAGAGAGACATCAACCCGAGAGCACCTTTACTGTGTGTTCAGCGCGCGGGGTAATTTCAATGCAAGGCCATCAGCGATTCGCATAGAAGTTGGTCAATCCAGACTTTCAGACATGATTCCTGATGAAGGGCCTGTGCCCGAAACATCAATTCTGCTGCTCCTCGGATGCTGCCTGAACTGCTGTGCTTTTCCAGCACCGCACACTCTCGACTCTGATCTCCAGCATCTGCAGTGCTCACTTTGTTCCTTCAGACAGTTCAGCCTGATATCAGCTGCATTGATCTGTTTACACCACTGGGCCAGGAGAAACCCCCTCTGCCCCCCCTTATCCCTTCTCAGTGCACGCACAACGCCAACAGCACTCAAGACAACGTGCATTTTTATAGCGCCTTGTGAAACGACCGGCTGGGTCCTGGGAGCCAGACTGATTCCTAGGTTGGAGTCGAGAGTGTGGTGCTGGAAAAACCCAGCCGGTCAGGCAGCATCCGAGGGGCAGAAGAATGGACGTTTCGGGCATAAGCCCTTCATCAGGAATGAGGCTCGTGGGTTGTGGCTGAGCGAGAAACGGGAGCAGGGTGGGGAAGGTAGCTGGGAAAGTGATAGGTGGATGAAGGTGAGGGAGAGGGTGATAGGTCAGAGGGGGGGGAGTGACGGATCCGGAGGGCGGTGCCGAGTTGGAGGCTTGGGACTGGGATAATGGGGGGAGGGGAAATGAGGAAGCTGTTGAAATCCACATGGATCCATGTGGTTGCTGGGTCACAAGGAGTCGGGTGGTAACGGTTTGACACAGGACTTGCATGTCCTTGGCGGAGTGGGAGAGGGTTCAGCCACATGGTGGTGGGGTTGGTGGGTGTGGGTATCCCAGAGATGTTCTCTGATATCAACAATCCACAACCAGGCGTCCTCTCTCCCCAGTTTAGAGGAGACCACACCGGGTACAATGGATACAGTGGATGACTGGTAGGGATACAGGTAAATTTCTGTTGGATGTGGAAGGATCCTCTGGGGCCTTGGGCGGAGGTGAGGGGAATAGTGTAGGCACAGGTTTTGCACTTCCTGCGGTGGGAGGGAAAGGTGCCGGGAGTGGGGTGTGGACCTGACAAGGGAGTCGTGGAGGGAATGGCCTCTCCGGAACGCTGATAGGGGTGGGGAGGGAAATATATTCCTGGAGGTGGGGTCCCTTTGGAGGTGGTGGAAGTGACAGAGGATGATGCGATTATGCGGAGGTTGGTGGGGTGGAAAGTGAGGATCGGGGGGGGGGGGGGGGGGGGGAGGGTTCTGTACTCGTTGTGGTTGGGAGGGGTGGGATTCAGGGGCAATGGTGTGGGGGAAGTGGAGGAGATGCCTAGGTTGGCAGAACTGATGTCTGAAGAGAGACTATATCAGTCGGGACCATATTCACTCAGTTCGACAAATGAGGGGCGATCTCATAGAAACCTCTAACATTCTAAACAGACTAGACAGGGTAAACACAGGATATTCCAGAATCAATCTGGGATTGGGGGGCGGAGGGGGGGAGGTGTAGACCATTATGGACGGAGAGGAGGAGCAATGTCTTCACCCAGAGAGTGGGGAACCCTTGGAATCCTCTACCACAGAAAGCAGCCAAGACCAAAAACGTTGAATGACCTCAAGGAGGAGTTCAATATGTTTCTCAGGGCTAAAGGGATCAAAGGCGATGGGGAGAGAGTGAATGGGGAACAGGGCACTGAGTTGGATGATCAGCCATGATGGGGTAGAGCAGGCTCGCAGGGGCCGAATGGCCCACTCCAGCTCCTGTTTTCA
>NC_092784.1:47935756-48138256 GCF_047496795.1 Chiloscyllium punctatum
TGCTATGCTAAATTGTCCATAGTGTTCAGGAATGTGTAGGTTAGGTGCATTAGTTGGGATGAAAGTCGGGTAGGGGAATGGGTCTGGGTGGGTTACTCTTCGACTTGTTGGGCCGAACAGGCTATTTCCACATTGTAGGGATTCTAATTGGCTGGTGGATGTCCTACAGGAGCTGTTATACTTCATTAGAGTTGAGTTTCAGTTGCAAGAGGGGTTAGCGAAATGGAAGGCCCTACTTTTAAGCAAAAAAAAATCAAGCAAAAAAACAGAAATTGGAGTGGAGAATTCAGTTCTGATTTGAAGGATCGTTGGATCCGAAGCATTAACTCTGCTTTCTCTCCACATATGCTGTCAGACCTGCTGAGTTTATCCAGCAATTTCTGCTTTTGTTGGAGGTTATACTTTACCTGGTCTTCAACAGTTAATGGGCCCATCAAGGGTCAAGAGGGGGCGGGTCCCATCGGTTTTCATTGACAGCTGGTACGCACGGTGCGTCTGACGTCACGCAGAGGCCGAAAAGGTTGTGTGGAACCGGGACGCCGCGCGCGCACACAAACACAGGTAAAAAAAATTACACAAACAAACAAACAAGAACTGAGAAAGCGATCAAAATCGAAAGCTGGGTCTTTAGCAGAGCACTACGCAGTTGGGGTTTTCTCACGGTGGGAGGTGGAAGGAGGTGAAGCCAAAACAGGGTCAAACCTTGGCGAAAAGGCGCAAGTGGAGAGAGGGAAAAAATACACAAGAGTTGTGGAGCGGCCTATTGAGGCCTGTGTGTTCGGAGAAAGGCGCGGCGACCTTCGCTGTTGGGGCCGACCGTTGTTCAGTAATCGGACAATCGGGGATGGTAGGCCGAATTCCGGCCTGGTGTGGATTTCGAAAGTGGCTTGCTGGGAGGGCGGAAAAAATTTGGGGCGGGGGGAGGGGAAGGGGGGGGCTTGAAAATTTGCGGCGGTCGAAGGCTCTATCGTCACGTGCTGTGTGCCAACCAGTGACGGCGCGAGGGCTATGTCACGTGATACGGACTCTGCCAATCCCACTCCGTCATGGCGGAGGGAGGAGGAGGAGGAGGAGGCGGCGACGGCGACGAGTTGCCCCGTTACCCATTTTCTGTTGCCTCCCGCCTCTTTCCTTTTTTCGTCCCTCCTCCTTTCCCCGACCGCGAAGCACCTTTTAGAAAATTTCCCACCGTTGCGAGCTTCCCTTCCGTGGGGTCTGCTCTTCGACGCCACAGTTTTTTTCAAAAAAAAAGACATCCTATGACTCGCACACTCAGGTGGCGGACCAATGGCGGGTCAGATTTGAAATCACGTGGCAGGCACAGTCCAATGGAATGGTGCGGCGGGATGTCACGTGCCCCTCTCGGCGAATGGGACCGGTCAAGATGGCGGGCGCTATATAAGGTGTTGTCGAGGGGGTGGGGGTTCTGCCATCTGGGGAACGGAGACTTCGGTTCAAGGGGAGTCGCTTCGTATTGGATTTAAAGCGCCGGCTGTGGGTGGGGGGAGGATTCAAGGGGTCGTTAAGGGCTAAGCGGCGTTTTGGAGAGAGAAAAACCGACCGGGAGCGAGAGGCAAAGTTTCGACGGGGAGGGGGTGCTGTGTGTGAGAAGGTAGGAGAAGTGGAAAGCTACTCACACACTCACCCTCCCTCCTCCCCTCGCATCCTCAAAAGGGCGCCGGTTGCTACTTCCAGGAGATTAGGGTGGATTTTTAAACGGCAAGATGGAGCGCGAGAGCGGTGCCTCGGCAGGCTCGGCTACACGGTGAGTGTCGTGGCTGGGCCAAGGCTACTCAGCTGTAGTGGTCCAGGTGGGGTTGGGAAGAGTATGATAAGAAAGGAGAGTCAGAATTCAAGGGGGAAGCTTAGAGGTGAGGTGGGACAAATGGAAAAAGCAGGAGGGAGAGGCCCGATTGTGGGGAAGGTAGTGGGTGCGAATCAGCTTTTATTGTTGTCAGCGCAGAGCGGGAAACTGCTTCCTGACGCCATTTTGTGTGAGAGAGGCCCAGAACCGGGGCGCACTCGGAGCTCGGCGCCACTTTCACATCTGTTTGTGTGTGTATATAGTGTGTGTGTGTGTAGCGGAAGAGCAACGTCTGCTCTCCCAAGGACCCACATTGCCATTGTGGCCAAACATCATTTTCAAGCAGTGTGGCCCGTTTTCAATCCACCCACAAGGAATGCGGTGTCTGCCTGTTAGAGAGGTACTCTATCTCTTAGTTCCCCCCGCCCCCCAGCTTTGCATTTGCCTCCATCCGCTTCCTGTGCCCAGTTGTAATGGTTACAGGACTGAAGTGCCGTTAGATTCGCAGAAAGCAAATGTATTTCTGAAAGTCGCTGTTTTAAAACGTGCGGTTCGGATAGAAACGTCGCTCGGACCGCGTAAGCGGTGGCGTCGGAATTAAATATGCTTAAGATATTTTGATATCTTCCCCTTCATAAGAGTCAATTTTAAGTTGTCCATCCGTGTGAGGTAGTTGCTACTATTTGTTTACTTAGAATATAGCTTCATATGCCGATCAGTTCCTGATGCATAAATGAATGTGTATAGAGTTGTGATTCCTTTTAAGTTGTATATATGCAGCGGCGTTAGGAACCTTGTTTTCTTTGGTCGTTGTGTAGTTGCAGGTTTTGGCGTTATGGAATACGTAGTTGCTCCATTTCCACTGATTGGAGCGATGCTAATATTACAATTACAGGAACCAGAGGAGATCATTCATACACTGTAGCCTGTGCATGGCTGCATCAGAATTTTGTTCGGCACAAATAAATCTCCAGGTCTGGTTGGGACAAGCAGATTTTTTGTTTTGTGCAGTGTCTTTTTGATTACATTTCATAGATTATAAAATCTGTTTTGAAACTGATGCATCTAATTCTTTTGTCACTAAACATCTTGCACTCACTAGGAATTTGCTCGTCTGATCCAAAGTGGGTGACTTCGGACTTTCCCTGTGCTTTTGCTCACTTGTACAGTTATTTTTGTCTGATTTCTTATATTCTGCTCATATCTGCAAGTTGGTATGTCAAAGTTGTTCATCTAATTCTAGCGCATATAAGCAAAGGTGAGGTGCTTGTCCATATCTTGGGGTAAATCTCTAGTCATATTTAGCCAGTCAGAAAACTCTTTATCCTTTGTCTTGGTCTTATACCTCCATCTAATTAACAACTCTTGTCTCTGTTAACTTCATTTTTCTATGATATTTTATTTACAAATCTCTTGTAGAATCCTAACCGATTGCTTTCTGGAATTCCACAGCAACAGATTCTTTGACCCTCCCTTATTAATGTTCAAGGAATTTTGAACTTGGGTGATTACCCCTCACCTTAACTTCTGGGTGGATAAATGATTTACCAATATAAACCTGGTTAATATAAAGTTATCTTATTGATCTTGAGTACGTAAACCAAAAGCACTTTTTGGGGGTAATGCATTTTGTTTGAAGAATGCTTGTTATGATAACCTCAGTATTGCTGTTCTTCAATCTTACATTTGCTGTGCCAGTGATTAGCTTGGTCAAGGGTTATTTTTATGTAACCGGATGCCAATATGAAAAACGCTGTTTTGTGATTTAATATTGATCTTATTTGAATTAATTATGCTATATCTAGTGTACATTATCATTAGAAATGTGGTTGTTTTGTGGCTTAATATTTTCCAGTGAATTTAATATAATTTATAGCTAAACGCAAGACCTTAATGTGCATAAATGGATAATTAGATTACGTTGTTTATTTTATGCCAGCTTATAAATTGCCATAATGTTGAACTTTGTCTGCGTTAATGTAAAGTTTTAGCTTTGTTTCTAAGTGTCTGCTATTTGCTTTTAGCAAATGGACCATTTTGATGCATTTGGAAGTTATGCAATAAGGGAACTGTGGTCCTCTGAAAAACCTAGTTGTGGTCTTGGAGGCCAATTTATAATGAATCTATAAAAATTATGTCCTGTTGCTATTGTTTTGTGAAGTACATTCTTGACCTGTTAAATCCGTATCTGCGGAAAACGTCACTGCTTTGTGTGCTTATGGATTCAAGTTGCAGTTCTCTTGCTTTTTTAAAGCCAATTTGAGGTGCTTTTACCATGCAAAATAAGAAAATAGTATGCACTTGCAAAATAATCAGTGTGGTAGATAAGATGAACTTTATATTTCATCTATGTAAATTTGATTTGCTCGTCACAGTAACTTAGTGTCCTGATTGCCCCAGGGATGATGTTTTCCTTGTTTGCTTCATTATAATTCAGTGATGAGAAGCTAAAAGCATGCGGGAGAACTTCGCTGCCATTGGGACTAATTTATTGACCAGTACAAATTTTGCTATATCAAGTATTTGGATTGTGACCTTTTCAAAATAAGTCAGTCAAAGCATGAGGTGATGAGGAACTGCTTTCTGAAAACCGATGCAGTCAATTTGAAGGTTACTTCACTGTATGCTTTTGATAATTCCTGCAAAGGAAGCATTAACTTTTAAGATGGCAGATTTCAAACAGGAATTCCTAGGGAAGTATTTTTTTAAATGGAAGTTGAACAGCTTGTGGGATTTGGTGAAAGTGTCTCTTCATAATCTGTGGGAAACCTGCCAATATTGGTTTCTTTGAATACCATGAATAGATTGCACCGATTTAAATTCTGTCTTCCTCCTTCCCCTGTTTCCCCCCCCCCCCCCCCCCCTCTTCCATGGACATGACTTTTTTAATAGGATGTTATTTCCTTGTATGCTGCTGCATTTCTACTTTTGGAGAATGTGAAATCCATGTGAATATTACCACAAACTCCTTCCCTCCCTTTAGTAGCTGTACGAGGTCGAATCATATTATTTGCAAACTTGCTTCTGTGTTTGACCTGGAGATGAGTTTCCAAACCCAACCATGTCAACAATGTGGCTGCCCTGCAAAATGCGTCCTGTCTTAGTGCAACTTCTAAGACACTTATCCATGCCCTTGTCTTCTTTAGGTTCCACTACTCCAATTCAGTCCTGATGGCCTTCTGCTTTCTTGCCTCCAAATCATTAAGTTCATTCCAAATCTGCTTTGTTATTTCAGTCTAAAGTTCAGTTCACATTTCACTGCTGTGCTCCCTGATCAATGCTGGCTCCTGATTAAGAACCTCAATAAGAATGGTAATTTAAGTGTTATATACTTTCTGAAAATAAGGAATATCTTGGAATAGTGTGATTTTGAATGTACTGCATGGATTCAAGGCAACATCATGCAATGTTCTGTGCAAATAGTTACATGTAGTTTGAAATGGGCGTCTAGATTGTGAAAATAATACGATGCAGAGAACGCAAACTGAAGTAGAGAAATTTTAGCTTTGCAACCTAACAACTTCACTGAACAATATGGTAAACTGCAGATAAAAGTCACTAAAAAGAAAGTGAATTTGCTGACCTTGTCGACTTGAGAGCTGGTGGGGTGGCTTAATGAGCATATGGTGTCATTAAAACTTATTGGTGGTGATTTAGTTGTACCTTCTGCACTTCTAATGTGTTTATTAGTTTGTGTTGATCTAATGAATTTAGTCTTTGAATTATTTGGTCTAGACAGTTAACAATTTGTCATTATCACCATGCTAAATTGAATGGCCTTCAGACTGAGTTGTGGTGTTGAAACTGAGCATCCATAATTCATCAGAATTATTTACAATTACAATCTGTAACTTCATGGACTGACATTCCTTTGTTCTACCATTGCAAACAAGCTGAGAAATAATTCCAGTTTCAATGAAGAAAGCGGGGGAGCGTGCCAGGGGAAGCAATAGGCATGCCAGAAAAAACTTTCTTCGGGTGAAACTAACTGCAAAAATGTGGAAGCAAAATGCAGTCGGCAGGGCTAAATGATCTCCACCAGATCAGTCTTTTCTCATCTAGTCATGACTGGCGTGGACAATTCAGTATCTTGGAGGAGTAATCTCCAGAGATCCCCAGGGTTGAGAATATGGAAGTCCAATACATCAGTGCAATAGCCAGCATTGATGTATATGTATTCAGTGGCTGATCCATCTCAACTGCCTGTTGTCCAGAGTGACATGCCGGTTTTCAACGAATTTGGCTCATTTCTTCATAACCTGAAATAGTTGAAAATATTGGATATTGTAATGGCTGAGATTTAGCAATATTTTGGCAATGACATTAACTGATGCCAAGTACCAACACTGGCATCTACCTAAAAATCTTGGAAACCTGTCGAAGTCTGTCCTCTGCACAAATGACAAATCCAACACTTAAATTACTGACTGATCAGTCAAATCATCAGCTAATTGATCAAAAGAGCTATCCAGTTTTGTCGAACAGTACTTGAAAAGGAGTATCCTGCTCTCTAATATTCAGGTTCAGTTCTGTCAGTGCTCCTGACCTCCTTACAGCCTTAGTCACATGGACAAAAGAACTAAATTCTAGAGATGAGGTAGGAGTGAGTTCAAATGGCACCTTGATGTCAAGATCAGAATACGCTATGAAGGAACTCTAACAAATCTGGACTTCATAAACATTTGGGCAAAGCTCTTCACTCATTGGAGTTGTACTAGTGCAAAAAAAGTGAGTTGTGGTTGTCTGAGGTCATTCATCTCAGTCCAAGGGCATCATTGCAGGCGTTCTTCAGTTTAGTCTCCTAGCTGCAACGATCTAAAACTACTTCATCAGCTTCTCTTTGTGAGGTCAGAAGTGAGAATGTGTTTGCTGATTGAGATGCTGAAGCAGTCAGTGTGCACAAATTCAGGACAGCATTCAAGTGAGGGCTGCTGAGTGAGTAACGTTGTCTGGTACTTATCGTTAGGTTCATTTTCTTGAGATTCTTACACACTTGATGCAACTGCAATATGCCAACTTCTGTGAACAGCTAAAATTTATTAAAACATGTACAAGGTTTGGAGGAACCCTTAACTCGGTGTCGTGATGGTAATAAAGCCGTGACGTGATCTCTGAACAAAGGGGCCAGTTTTTCCTTTATACAAAATTTTTTTCATCAGTTAGTAATGCCCAAAAGACAACCCTCAACCACTCCCCCATAGTCATGTGCCACTCAGAACAATGCAGTGACATGACTATTTCCAGAAAGAATGTAATTCAGATCATTCCTTAAAGGCAAGATCTGATGTAAATCACTTATTTTTAAATGGTGGGCCATAATCAGAATTTTAATTTCAATGTTCTTAGTCATCTGCTATTCAGAATCAATACGTAAATTTTTTTACTTAGTACCTGCAAATCAGAGAAACTTACTACCCTACCCACAGGGCATCCAATTTCTTACAGGTCAGCAGAGCAAATTAACCCCTTAACATTCTCACTTGAGGTGGGAATACCCATATTGAATGAGCCGTTAAACTCTGTATCAACTGTGTGATTTCCAGATATTCTTCCCCCCCCCCCCCCCCCCCCCAACCAACCAACCAACCGAAAAAAAACGTGCAGCATTCCATGCAATGACTGTACGAAAGACTATAGGGCATACAGGCAGACAACTAGCAATCTGCATCCATGAACACCAGCTAGCCATTAAACTCCACAGCCAGCTGTCCCTAGTAGCTGTACACAGATGACAAGGACCACAGATTCAGCTGGGACAACACTGCGATAATTGGACAAGCTAAACAGGACAGCCAGAGAATTTCTACAAGCATGGCACTCAGCCATAGAATGCATCAGCAAGACTGAGACCCAATATACTGGCTACTACGACAAACAACCAGAAACAGCAAAATGGAACCAAATAAATTTTAGAAGGCACAGTACAGCAGTGCTTCACAGGAGGCTCCAAAGCACTGAAGATATCGTCCAGACAGGGGAAGAAATATCTGCAAATCAATATCCCAGCTCGGTGAGCAGACGCACAACCATGACAACCGGCACCCGAGCTACAAATCTTTATACAAACCTCGAAGAATACAATGAAGATAAGAGAATGGGTAGATGTCTTGCCTGTTTAATGTTCGGGAGAAAGGAATGGTGCAGGTCTCTGAAGGATTGGGTACGTTCCGCTTTGCTGATTTTTACATATGAAGGCTTCAGTGTTAATCCTTGTATATGTCTCGTTAAATGTTATACAAATTATTTGGTTATTTTGCAGCTTGAGAATCTTTGGTGTTTTTTTTAAATCAGCTGGCATTTTTGCACACCATATCCTGTACTGTGCAAAAAGGAAGAGTGTACTGTGCAGGCTCTTTCCTCTGTAGATTTTCTAGATGGAATTTTGATGCAATGCAAAGCTTATGAATGAGTCTGTGGGGAATGTAGGTGGATGTGCAGTTGATAAATGCAACAGTTTAATGACAAGTGGAGAAGCGCAAAGTAGCGACAGTGATTTTGAGGTGGATAGATCTAGGTTTTTGTGAATATTCTTTTCTTTTTTATTTTGATGTTGAAAGTGAGTATTTTTTCTGTTTACTGATTCCATGTATTGTTAATTTATGTGGTTGTGGCAAAGTCTGTGCTGCATAGGGCATTGTTAATTGTTGACTGACTGGGGTTGAATGCTGCCATAATTGAAAAGTCTATATTGTTTGACGTCTGGATTGTCACTTTAGAGCCAAGAGTTGTATCTCTGGAGATGTCAGTCTGTGGCTGTGAAGGGCTTTAATGAATTTACTTTGAATGCTTGACAATCCCTCTGAATGCCTAAAATGAAGCTGATAGGACAACTCTCTTTTTATCGGAAAATAAATTTTTCCGGGTTCCTTCACAACTTAATTTTAGTGGTAATGAGACACTAAAGAGTTAATTTGCTTTACTGACCTGCAAAAAATTGAATGCCCTGGGGGTAACGTGGTGTGTATTTTCCCTATAGGTGGAATGTGGGAGGTTTACATGGCCATTTCCTTGCCATTCAGGGATAACTTTGATTTTTCATCCCCTATTCAGAAATCAGTAGTAACATTATAGTTGGAATTTGACTACTCCCCTAAACAAAGGAACCTTGATTATCCAAATGTTCTTTATCAGGACAAGACATCAAGGTCCTGATACTTGGCTAAATTGTGTTATCCAGCATTCAGTTATCTGAACAAAATATTCCCTGCCTGTGTCATTTGGATAATTGAGGTTCCTCTGTAGTTGCAAATCCGTGTGTTTTTTTTAGTAACAGGTTTGACCATTTAAGGGATGATTTGTATTGTATCTTGAGTGGCTTATTACTGTGAGGGAGTGACTGGGGGTTTTCTTGTGGGCATTATAACTGTGATTTAAAGATTTTCTATAAAAGAAGGACTGTTTTCTTCAATAAGCTTTTGTCACCGCCCCATTACCCCTGCGATGTTTGTTAAAAGTTTCTCCAAAGCTTGTACTGGACTGTGCTTAATAAATTTAGTTGCTTGTTCACAGAACTTGGTGTGTTGCAATTGCATCAAGTGTGTAAAAACCTCAAAAATAACTTAACATTCTGGTTTTGATACTTTGCAGATCCTTGATCCAATTTGTATTGCATGTTGAACCATTCTTGGTAGAATTTTATGGCTGATGTCTAGGTTATTTGTTCACTATCTCTTAACTAGTAACCTCTACAACAAAGATATGTGTTAGATGTCAGTTGAAGATAACATATTAGATTCTTGAAGCAGGGTGTACATAACGTCAAGAGAATTATACCATTCCCCACTGTTTGGTTTTCACTTTTATTTAAGACCACATTCAGTAAAGTCTGAGGTTTGCAGGATTTGCAAGTGTTCATTTTGTAATGGTTTATTAAACCAGCCTATCTTGAGCAATATGATTCATATGTTACGATGGAATTGATCATGGTCTTAAATAAACTTTTACAGGCCAAATTTGCAATGCTGTTCTTTATTAAAAAGTGTAATATAACAATTTTTTTTTTGCTAAGACAATGCATTTTATGTACATAGATTTTAGTAAGGCATTTGATAAGGTTCCCCATAGTAGGCTTATGTGGAAAGTCAGGAGGCATGGGATAGAGGGAGATTTGGCCAGTTGGATAGAAAACTGGCTAACTGGTCGCAGTCAGATTGGTGGTAGATGGTAAATATTCAGCCTGGAGCCTAGTTACAAGTGGAGTTCCGCAGGGACCCTGAACTGATCCTCTGCTGTTTGTAATTTTTATTAATGACTTGGAAGAGGGAGTCGAAGGGTGGGTCAGTAAATTTGCTGACGATACGAAGATTGGTGGAGTTGTGGATAGTGAGGAGGGCTGTTGTCGGCTGCAAAGGGACTTAGATATGATGCAAAGCTGGGCTGAGGAGTGGCAGATGGAGCTCAACCCTGTCAAGTGTGAGGTTGTCCATTTTGGAAGGACAAATAAGAATGCGGAATACAGGGTTAACAATAGGGTTCTTAGTAAGGTGGAGGAGCAGAGGGATCTTGGGGTCTATGTTCATAACTCTTTGAAAGTTGCCACTCAGGTGGATAGAGCTTGTAAGAAGGCTTATGGTGTATTAGTGTCCATTAGCAGAGGGATTGAATTCAAGAGTCGTGAGGTGATGTTGCAGCTGTACAGGACCTTGGTTAGGCTACATTTGGAGTACTGTGTGCAGTTCTGGTCGCCTCACTTTAGGAAAGATGTGAAAGCTTTAGAGAGGGTGCAGAGAAGATTTACCAGGAAGTTGCCTGGAATGGAGAATAGGTCGTACGAGGATAGGTTGAGAGTGCTAGGCCTTTTCTCATTGGAACGGCGAAGGATGAGGGGTGACTTGATAGAGGTTTATAAGATGATCAGAGGAATAGATAGAGTAGACAGTCAGAAACTTTTTCCCTGGGTACAACAGAGTGTTACAAGGGGACATAAATTTAAGATGAAGGGTGGAAGATATAGGGGGGATGTTAGATGTTCTTTGCCACACCCACAGGCAACGCATTCCATGTCCCCACCACACTCCTGGGTAGAGTCAGAATCATTGGTGACCTTTAAGCGGCAATTGGGTAGGTACATGGATGAGTGCTTAAGCTAGGACAAATGTTCGGCACAACATCGTGGGCCGAAGGGCCTGTTCTGTGCTGTATTGTTCTACGTTCTATTTGACATGAATCCCTGCACAAAAGTGTCAATGTAAATGTTTGTAAATAAAATGAGGGGAAACATTGCAAGGTGTTTTCTTGCGCAGCATTGAAAAATGTTTCATGTTCTTTCAGTGAATTTTGTAGCTCCATGTTGTTCCATTCCCCACTTTTTTGACAAAAACAGCAGTATCTTCCCTTTCTTAATTTTTGCTGCTAATTTTAAATACTATTGTCTTTCCAGTGATGTTATGTTCCAGGCAGCACTCTTTTTGATTCTGAACTGTTTCTGATCCCATGTTTTCCATTGCAAGGACTGCCACCTCTGAAACGTCAGTTCAGTGTTCAAAATACTTAGCTGTATTTTGTCCTTGAAACCCTTCACTATGCAAAATGTCAAAGTTAGGTGACAATATTCAGTTTTGTATTAAGTTACATTCTCCTTGAGTTTGCTGTCTGAAAGTGGGTCCTTGAGGTTGTTTGCCAAGCTATGAAGAAGTAGCAGATTTTATTTACTTACAGGGCAGGGATGCATGTTTGACTTTTCGGGAATAGGGATCAGACTCCTGCATTTGATGTCAACAGAGCTAATCAGATCCCCTTTAACTTAAATTCTTCAGCCATTATGTGTGGTTGGGGCAGAACCTGAGTAATTGCTCTTTCAATCACAGATTCTGTCTGTTCTACTTTTTGATTTCTTAAGGTACAAAATCTGCCATTAGAAGTACTAAGGGAGGGATGGGACATAGTTTGGAGTTTGAGGACTAGTTATCGTGAAAGATAAGGCAGTCCTGGGACCAGGAAACAAGGAGCAGAAAAAAATGTGAGATGGCCAGAAACTCTGTAATGAGGTCACATTAGCCAGTTGTATTGAGAATCTCTTCAATGGTAGCAAATGAGTGAGATGAGGTTCATCCTATTGTTAATTTCCCTGTAATCCTGTGGTAATGGTTGGGGAGCCTGTTGAATATTTTTGGAAATTGAGAACAGTATTTGGTGATGAGGGACACGGCTTTTTTTTTTGTGTAGCTGTTAAGATGCATTTAATCTGCAGGTAGAAATTTGACCGATTACTTGTCGGCCGGTTTCACTCCTCAATCAAAGCAAAGCACTTGGAGACAGTAGTTTTACCTCCTTGATCTCTTCTGGGCTCTCGAGGGATAGAGAGCAGTCGCCAATGAACACAGAGACACAGCAGTTCCACAATGACCTATATAGTCATTTTACAAGGAGGAGCATCCAGATAAGGCAACATTCATATGGATGTGGTGACCATTACAATCAGTGAGTGTCAATAATACAGATTAAGTAATTTGCTGTTACACAATGAATAACTGGCTTCACATAATGAATAATTTTCACCTTGTTAAACTGACCTTGCGTACTGAATGCTTCCAATATTGTTAAATGGCTGTGGATAATGAATGCTTTTCTACCTTGTTAACCCATTACCCCTTGCCTCTAGCACCCCATTGTTAACTGTAAGTTCTTATCTGATCTGAATCTTGCTCAGCTGAACCTCTTGTTTTATTAAACTCAAACTTAACTGTTGCCCTGCCTGCTCATACCCTATACACATTCTCAGTAGCCCTGGTGTCTTGACTTAAGGTTTCCAGACATTTTGATCTGCTTTACAAACTATGAAAAGCACTTGATGTGAGCTGAGTCCAGGGATTGTGATGAAGTTTGATTGTTAACATGTGAAAGATGAAATACATTAACTTCTTTGGCCTTTGAAATAGTGATTAAGAAAAACCAGAAATAAATCATTTTTTTTTTGGTCCTACAGTGAGTGAAAGAGTAGCCCCATAAAATCAAGTAACCCATGACCAAATTATTATATTTCAAAAAAAGCCTGTGGTGGTGAGCTTACTTTGCTATTTGAATGTCTTGTAATTTGTATACTAATTTAGAGTTTTGTTCACTCATGACTCATCTTCTCTGACATTTACTCCCGTAATATATAGTAACAGAAGAGAGCCATTCAGCCTATCATGTCTGCTGTGCCATTCAGTGAGACCAAGGCTGATCTGATGATCTTCGACTCCTGCTCTCTCTCGATTTATCCTTTACTGATTTGCCAATCTCTGCCTAGTCCTGATTGCAACTTGATTTTACTTTTTGTGTATGTAAGAGCTTCCTAGCTTGATTTAATTTACTTCGCCTTTGATCTGTAAACTCGCACCTCCTCCTCCACCCATGCATGAATTGTTCTAATTTATCTCTGCTGTTCCCTAATTTTCATATTCCATAGTTAGGTTTCTTCTGTAAATCTTTGTCCTCTTGAAATTCCCCTGAAAGATTATCTTAATGACCATTATTTTGTGTACACGGTCTAAAATTCATCACTAATTTTAACTACTTTGTTGGGAAGCAGCATTGGTTTTTGCTGAAGAGAATTTCAGGCTTTTTTAATTGGGACTTCTACACTGATTTAATTATTTTATACTTACCTGTGCAGTTGTGTATGGGCACCAATTTAAAATGGTTTTGTCAATAGTTTGCCCAAATGCTCATTGAAATGAGGGAGATGAGTTGTCCAAGATATCATATTGGCCTGCTTCATATGCATTTTTGCAATCTGTTGGTGAGAGACACAAGCAGAGGCACTGGTGACTGAATATGTTACTTTGTTCATAATTCTGGGACTTTTAATTGGTTTTATACTCTCCATTTATAATTGTGTATTTGTTCTACTGAGAATAAACTTCAGTTGTGTTCTTTGTTGCCAATAGGTTTCTGCTCGTTTGGAGCGCTTATTTTGCATTTAAATCTTTCACGGTTCTGTCTATGTGGGCTCGTTGCTCACCTGTGGAGCAATCTGTGGATAAACCTGTTTTCCTTTTTGATTGACCCATTGCGGGTAGACATTGTTCTGGTATAATGAGAGTTTTGTCACTGCAAATTGGTTATAACGTGATTGACACATTGTGGATGCTGTTTGGATATTACAAACTTTCTACTGAATGGATATAGTGATGTTATTATAGTGCAAGGTTGCAAAGGAACACATACTAGAATACCCTGTACATTCAATTCAAATACTTCAACATCAAAAAGCCCTACAAATGTATGGCTGGAAAAGCCTTTGTTTCGATTGGCTGTATCCACTATTGCTCTGGAACTCATCTCAAATGTGGACAGTCACATATATATGTAGTCTTATCAATATACTTCAGTTTCTTCCTTTATTTGTACTTTCTGTCAAAGTGAATAGTGTGGTATTAGTTGCTCTTAGAATCATTTGATCTTGGTTAGTTGAGAAGGGGTTAAATTCAATCATTAATTGATCTTGCACCTTTTGAGACTCTTTTACTGTACTCTAAGCAGTGAATACTCTTAATTTTTTGTGACCTCAATATTTAAAATGGATGAAACTCTTGCTTTTATTTTGTATCATGTTTTACTTATGAAATGTTATCAGACTAGTTTCCAGATGCTAAGACTCAAATCCCACCAAGGCATCTGGTAGAAATATGACTATAATGAAGAATGTGGAATTGAATGCTAGTCTTGCACAGTGGCCATGAAACCGTTGCTTATAAAAGCCATCTAGTTCACTAAAACCTCCTTTTTGAAGGAAAGGGCACCTGCCATCACCTTGGTCTTGTCTCAGAATTGTGAATGACTCTTAACTACTCTGAGTTGGTCTACAAGCTGTTCACTTACTATAAAGAAGAATTCCATTGGCACTTCAGCCGGTACTTTCTAAACTGACAATAGCAGATAAATGGGAACACGACCTGCAGGTTCCACTCCAAGGTATGCACCACCCTTACTTGTAACTAACTCGCAATTCCTTCAGTAGTGGTGGGTAAACATTTGTCAAGACAATAGGTATAGGAGCAGAATTTAATTTGCTCCGCAATTTGGTGATAGTTGATATATTTCTTAACTCCATTCTCTTGTCACCTTCCTGTAAGCCTTTGCCCCTTGCCAGTCAAGAACTTGTCTATCTCTTTCTTAATGACTTGGCCTCCAGCTCCCTCTGGAAAGACATTTCTCATCTTGGTTCGAAATGTTTGCCCCTTTACTGTGAGGCTGTGCTCTTGGGTCCTAATCTGTCCTGTTAGTGGCAACATCTGTGTCCACCCCGTCCAGGCCCTCCCCATATTCTGTGTTTCAGTCAGATATCTCCCCCAATTCTAAACTCCCATCAAGCATAGATAGAGAATGCTCAAATGACCCGCCCTCCTTCACCTTCTCAAGGACAATGAGAGCTAAATGCTGGCTCAACCAGGAATGTCTGCATTCAAAGTTTTTGTTCGAGATTTCATGCTTTTCCAGTGTACTGTTATTATATTGGTATTTATTCGTTGGATTTGTGCGTCATTGCAAGGTTAGCATTTTGCCCATTCCTAATTGGTCTGGAGAAGATAGTGAGTTACCGCATTCCCTGGGGTGTGGGAATATCCAAAGGCCTGCTAGGGTGGAGAGTTACAAGGCTTTGACTTTGACACAACAGTGAGGGATCAGTGATTGTAGATTCAAGACTGGTTAGTGAGCGTTGGGAAAATTTCAAGGTGATGTTCCCATGCTTCTACCCTCGTCCTCCCTGGTAGTGCAGATCATGTCTTTGAGTCGCTGAGCTATACAGACCTTTGGGCCCAACTCATCTATGCTGACTAGTTTTTCCAAACTTAATCCCATATCCCCACATCCCCATATCCCTCTAAACTCTTCCTATTCATATGCCTATCCAGATGCCTGTTTAATGTTGTAATAGCACTAGCCTCTGTTAGGTTATTTTTGGAGATTCTTATGCACTTGATGCAACTGTAATATGCCAACTTCTGTGAACAGCCAAAATTTATTAAGTACAAACTTTCTGGAGGATCACTGAACACACTTGGCAGTGCTTGCGGAGCATGTCAAGCAAGGCTCTCTGAACAAGGGAACAGTCCTCCTTTTTGATACAGAATTTTACATCACCACCAGTAATGCCCAGAAAACAACCCCTCCATAGTCACATGCCACTTCAAAGCAATGTAGTGATTTGATGATTTTTCAGAAATAGTAGTTATTTCTTCAAGCAGTGTGGGCTAGGTTGTCACATTCTGTCTGGAAAACAAACCCCCCTACCCGAAGACATCTAATTTCTTAGACGTCAGCAGAACAAATTAACCCTTTAACATCTGACTTCCATTGCTTCCTCTCGCAGTTCATTCCATTCTCCCACCACCCTCTATGAAAAAGTTGCCCCTTAGATCCCTTTTAAATCTTTCCCCTCTCACCTTTAAACCTATGCCCTCTTGTTTTGGACAACTCCTCTCCTCTTCTCCCTCCCCCCCTCCCCCCCCCAAAAAAAACCATGCCCCTCCGATTTTATAAATCTCTATAAGGTCATCCTTCAGTCTTGACACTCCAGGGAAAACAGCCCCACTCTGTTCAGTTTTTCCCTATAATGCCAATCTGGCAACATCCTTGTAAATCCTCTCTCAACCCTTTACAAGGTTCACAACATCCAAAGGGACTAGAATTACACACACTATTCCACAAGTGGCCGAGCCAATAAACTGTACAGCCACGACATGACCTCACAACTTCCTGCTCCTCGGATGCTGCCTGAACTGCTGTGCTCTTCTAGTACCACTCTAATCTAGAATCTGGTTTCCAGCATCTGCAGCCCTTGTTTTTACCATACTCAATGCACTGATCAATAAAGGCAAGCATGACAAACACGTTCTTTTCACTCTCCTAGAAACCTGTGAATCCACTCTCAAAAAACTATGAACCTGCACTCCAAGGTCACTTCAGCAGTACTCCCCAGGACCTTAGCATTGAGTGTATACTCCTGCCCTCTTGTATAAGGAGGTATGGTGTGCACACTGATCTTGTCAGTCTCTGTTCATCAGGTGCTAATCAAGTTGGCTGCTTTGATATCAATAGTGTTGAGATTCGTCTGAAAATAACTAAAATCTAAACTTTACCTTTTTAGAAAGAAATATAGAAATTAAGCATTCCTTGCACAAAGTAAGGTAGTATGAAGAGTGTTATCGTGGAATTTTAAATTGTATGTTGAATTTGTTGAAGTGCTGTCCATCAGAAGACGTTTGAGGCAAAGTCATTGTCTATTTAAAACAGGTATGTAGGCTCTTGATAAGGGCTTCAAGGGTCGTGGGAAAAGAATGGTTGAATAGTAGAGATGAGGTGCTGAATGGTCTTAATTCTCCTATGCCTTTGAAAAGATGGCGCAATATACATAGTGAAATGCCAATTGCAATAGGTAGAGAGTGCTTTTAAAAACCAAGCTGTGCAGTCCAGTGTAATATTTCTAAGACTCATTGTGATAAAATGAAATTGTGCAATGTTGAATTCATCAGCAATTTTGTTCAGAAATCTTTGTAATACTCTTTTAAACAGTGTGAAATTAATTTGCTGTAAGTAGAACAGTGGCTTCAAATGTTGTGTGTTTGGTTAGAAATGACAAAGTATTAATCAATCTATACCAGAACTATAAACTTGACGTTGCTCTAGCCTTAATTTCTCACCCTTTTTTTACTTGATAAATGTCTGTGCATGTGGCCTTGACCAGGCTGATGCTTCTCCTACTCTGATGTCTGCTGCATGGAGATTGAACCTGGGACCACCATAACTCCTTTCTTATTATTTGTTACTACATGTTGCGTCTTTGCAGGATAATTTGGAAAATGTTTTGATTCAGTTGTGTTCACACTCGGTGAAATAGATGTTGATCACTCCAGGGTATCAGCACGTGACTTGTGCACGTACTGTATTTACTCGTGTGATAGTCAATCTAGTGTAAAGGTCGACCACCTATTTTCACCAAAAAAATCTGGAATTTTCCATTTATCTCATGTAAATGTCGACCCTAGTTCTTCACAGATAATGGGAGTCAGTGTGCCGGTCAAGGTTTCCAATCTGCTGGTCATCATGCTCTGTTCTGGGTCTTCCAGGCTGCCGACTGTTGCTCTGTGTGACTATAATTCATTGTTTTTTTTTATTTGCTTAGAGACCAGTAGTCAAAAAAATTCGACTATTACACTCGTATATACGATAATTCTGAAGGAATGTTGTCGTGCTCCCAGCAGTGTTCTAGATCACAATAAGCAGAAGTCTCTCTGCCAACATGTCATTCAGGTGGATGGAAAAAAATGTATACGCTGTAGAGCAGGGAGTTTTCACTTGCCATTTAATCAACACTTGTTCCTCCAACGCCAAAACAAATTAACTGGCTACTTATTTAGTCACTTTAATTATAGGACCTTGTTCTGGAAGCATTTGTTCTTTTCAGTAAAGAAGTTGTGATCCTATAAAATCTATTATGAAATGTTTGGGATGCCCTGAGGGAATGGCCGTTTGTTGTTATTTCTCGACTAATTTTAAACAGGAAGAGCTGTCGAGGCTGGTATACTGGCATGTTTATTTTTGGTAGACTTCATTTTAAGTGGTACAGACCAAGATTTATGCTGATACTGTGCAATGTTGGTAATGTGGAATGTGTTAATCTGGTTGCATTCCTGCATTTAAGTAATCTACATTTGAAAGTTTTTTTTTTGTTAATGTAAAATGTAGGTAGGCTGTTGGCAGATCAAAAATGACTTCCACAACATCGAAAGTGAATTAAACGTGCTAATGATGAGTGCAAGAATATGAATTGCTGCTACAGTCAGACTCATCTGTTCTTTGTTCCCATCACCCAATATCTGGATTTGTCCTTCGACAAAAGTCCTGTTTGCTGAGAAGTTAACTCTGAAAGTCAGTGTTCAATGCATTGGTGGTGGTAGTTTTTGTAAATCACCTGAGTATAACTAAAATATTCCCCGCCATTTTATGTCATCACATGATTGTGAATATGGCATTTGAAATGTGCTGGCTTTGAAAATCCATAGTTAACAATAGAAAATTGTATGTTATGGTAATATGTATGGTTGATTTTTCTAGTGTTGCATCTAGCATGTTCTAATGCAATTTTAATGTCGACATTAACATTTGTGTAGCTTGCAACCTTTGTTCTATATTTTGCTCCAGCATTATTTCTTTATTTCTGTACATTGAGAAACAAGATGTATCACATGAAAATGTCTGAAATACTTTTAATAGGTGAAGACTTCATTTTCTAATGGCATAAATTCAAGTTCAGAACAGTACAATTTGGAAAATAAGTGTACAAGTTGCATGGTTGAAATGTGGTGTTGTTCTGTAGATACTAGCATGTTCTGGACTGGATTGTGTCCCTGACAGACTTTATTACACGTTCATGACTATAGCTGCACATTAGTGTTCATTTTGTATACGTGGAGTCAAGTCTCTGGTGCTTTCATACCCGACTGCTGATCAGGATAAATTCTTTAAAAGAAAAGACAGGTGGTTGTTTTCAAACTGATTAAATATTCTTTTAATATTTATTCTGGAAGTTAGCTTTGGGGAGAGGGAACGCCAGTAAACTGTTAATGCTAAACAGCGGAATGCATAATTTTTTTGAAATTAGGTGAGAGCATTTAATGTGTTTTTCAGAATGTAAATTTGAAACTACTTGATATTGTGGATGTTAGAAGCTATAAATAGTTAAGACTCTAATATACTTCTAGATATTCAATCATAAACAGGTAATTTGACTTGGTATCCTGTAAGTAAAAAGCCTGAAGACTCTGTTTATAAATTCCTTTATCATTTTCAGTCATACATCCCATCTAATCATTCAATGAAAGCTATACACTCAACTGTTGAATTGGAAGTGAATTCTGCACTCTTGACTCTGGAGCTTCCTCTCCGTCTAAAATGTTCTTTCCGGTGCCTTTATCCTATAGTTAGTATATTCTAAACATTGCTGCAATTTCTCCTGAGTTATCTATAATTGTACTATGACACTAGCCACAAATTCCCTCCCCTTCGCTGCTCCATTGTCAGCATAAATGGCTACGCTGCTTGTTACTAGTCAGCAAGAGAAAATAATACTTGGTTAAATGTGTGGTAAGTGGGTTAGGTGTTTTGGCTCAATCCTTGTTGGTGAAGTATGCTATTGCAATAATGAGTATTTTTGGGTATCTCTTTGTACAATGCCAAATTTTTCTGACAGATTTTAAATACACACTTCTGTTTTGATGGTATATTATATATTTGACTTGAATTCTGTTCGCTTTCCATTTAAAGTCCTTTCAATCTTGCAACTTCAATGTTATTTTTGTCTGGATCTTGGAGCATGGAACAATATTTTAACAAAATTGAATGTAATCTGTAGATGTAAGTATTACGTTTGGGATTAGAATGAGTTGCTGCTAATGAAATAACTATATCTTAACGTTGCAAAATTAAACTGTGGCTCTCAGAAAAAAACCAAGCTTGTTCCTGCATAGATAACTCTTTTCTGAATTAATGGGCATCTGATATTGTTAGGTTCTTTTTTCCTTGAGGTTCTTTTACACAATTGATGCAACTGGAACATGTCAACTTCTGTGAACCAGCAAAGAGATCCATAACACACTTCACAATGCCTGTGAAGCCAGGTCACGGAATCTCTCAGAACAAAGTAACAGTCCTTCCTTTATATAAAATCTTTACATCACAGTCAGTAATGCCTACAGGAGAAATCCCAGCCATCCCCCCCCACAGTCACGTGCCACTCGAGGCAGAATGCAGTGACCTGACCATCTCCAGAAACGATATAATGTATCCCTTTTAATGGTCAGATCTGTTGTGAATCATTTTTTAAAATTATGGGGAGTAGTCAAAATTCCAACTGCAATGTTCTTATTGATTGTGATTAGGAGGGTGGTGCAGTTCTTTTATTCTGAATAACTAGGAATTGCCTCTGAATGCCAAGAGTTGGGAATATAAATTCCTTACAACTACCTGTAAGTTAGAGGCATCCCATCCTCACCTTAGGACATCCAATCTCCGGCAGGTCAGCAGAGCAAATTAACCCTTTAATATCTCACTGTGATTGTTAGGTTGTACACTTACACACTTGGTGCAACAGTAATATGTCAACTTCTGTGAACAGCCAAAATTTATTAAGCAAGTACAAGCTTTTAGAGGATCACTTAACATTCTTTGCAGTGCTTGCGAAGTGTGTCAGGAAAAGCTCTCTGAACAAAGGGACCAGTTTTTCCTTTATACAAGATGTTACATCACCATCAGTAATGCCCAGAAGACAACCCCCACCCACTTCCCCCATTGTCACATGCCAATGAAGACACAATGTAGTGGTTTGATTATTTCCATAAACAGTGCGATTAAATCGCATCTAAATAACAGGAGATGGCTAGTAGGTTTTTTACCTTCTCCCTGCAAGACCCTGTCCCTGGGACATCAAATTTCTTGTAGGTCAGCAGAACAAATTAACCCTTTAACACCTTGCCATTACAGCATTTAAGAAGCACCTGGATGGGTGTATGAATAGGAGGGGTTTGTCCACATTTTGTACCCTTGCCATCCTGGCCCCACATCCTCATAAAGAGGATTTTGTGGGGTTGACAGGGCTCTTTCTGCCATTCTTTCCCTTTTTGAGGTCAATGCCAGGTGTGCTGTGTTTTAAATCAGCTGTTAATCTAGTTCACATTATTTACTGATGTAAAGTACTTCCTCCAACTATTGTTCATCGTGGAGTTCTGATGTATCAACCGAGGGAGGATGGTACTTGGTTCCATACCTGAAGCCACAAGACTTTGTGGGGTCCAGAGTAAGCGTCGAAGACTCCAAGGGCAACTTTTTCCCGACTGCCACTGCGCTGCCACCTCTATTGGATTTGTCCTGCCTGTGGGACAGGGCATATCCAGAGGTGGTGATGGTGGCATCTGGGACATTGTTAGGTATGATTCCGTGAGTATGACTGACAGTCAATATGTTGCTTGACTAGTCTGAGAGACAGCTCTCCCTATTTTGGCACTGGCCCTGTGTGGAAGATTTTATGGGGTTGGCGGGTCTGTTCTGCCATTGTCTTTCCTGTTGGGTAGATCAATGTCAGTAAGCCTGTGTGTTGTAAATCAGCTGTCATTGTAGTTCAAATTACTTACTGTTATGAAATACTTTGAAATGGTTTTCAAATATTGTGAGATGGGTCTTTGTTACAAATTACATTACTGCATGTCACACATTCAGGAAGTTGGTGGTTTTGTCATTTCAGTACAGTCTCTCAGCTTCTACTTTCACCTTTTTTCTTTTGTTTTTCATGAGCATAACATGATTTTAAAAGTCTGGCAGTTTTCCAAACTGTTAGAAAACCAAGCAGTCATTTTGGCATGATGAGCTACAACTCAAGTAGTTACATGGAACTGTGCAACTACTTGAATGTAGTGAGTTAAATTATTTTGTTAATCTGGTAGTATTGTAGTTTCTGAAACTAGCAGCTCCAGAGCTTAGTCTAAATGCTGTGTACTAATTTGGCCTCAACCGGTTTTCCCAACGTTTCTTTTTGGTGAATTAGTTATAAATCTTTCAGGAAGTGGGAACAATAATATCTTGGTCTCATTATCAGCTTCAGTTCTGTTTGCAGTTAAGTGTGAATCTCTTTGTGTGTGTTTATCTTTAATGGAGCTCCAAGAATATTAAAAAAAAACACCTCCTGCCTAACTCTGATATTAGAGTTAATTTCCTAGTTATTCAAAAGTCAATTTACATTGTCATCTCCTACTATTTACATTTTCATCTCCTATTCAGAAATCAGTAAGAACATTACAATTGGAATTTTGAATACTCCTTTTAGTTAATAAAAACTATTCACAACAGATTTGACCATTATTAAGGGATGATTTACATTTTATTGTTTCTGGAACTGTGGTCATTACGTTGTCTTGAGAGGCATGTCTCTGTGGGGGAATGGCCGAGGGTTGTCTTGTGGATGTTACTGACTATGGTGTAACTCTTGTACCATATAAAGGAAGGACTGTTTCCTTTGTTCAGGAAGATCTTTTGACACTATTCCACAAGCCCTGCAAAGTGTTAAGTTTCTCCAAAGCTTGTACTGTACTGTGCCTTTATTAATTTTGGTTGTGAACAGAAGTTGGCATGTTGCAGTTGCAATAAGTATGTAAGAATCATAAGAAAAAGAACATAACTGACGAGGTAACTGAGGTAGTGATGATATATATGCTCACTATTTAGTAGTGAGCTTGACTTTATCAATGTTCACCTGCCAAACTTTAAAATAATGTGTAGTTTTCGGTTTCATTTGGTTGGTAAACCTTTCAGTGGACTTGATGGAACTGCAGCAAGTGAACCTCTGAACAAAGTTTTATTAAGCAAGCACAAGCTTTCTGGAGGAACCCTTAAAATGCTTCACAGGGCTTGCGGAGCAGTGTCAAAGATCTCTTTGAACAAAGGGACAGTTCTTCCTTTGTACAGTACAAGAGTTCCACATTAGTCAGTAACGCCCACAAGACAACCCCTTGACATTCCCTCACAGTCACATGCCACTCAGGACACAATGTAGTGATCACATCATTTCCAGAAACCGTGTAATGTAAATCATCCTTTAATGGCCAGATCTGCTGTGAATCTTTTTAACTGCAGGGAGTAGTCAGAATTTTAATTACAATGTTCTTAATGGTTTCTGAATAAGGGAAGGATATGATTCTTTTACTCTGGATAACTAGGAAATGGCCTTGTGAATGGCTCGAGATGGGAATGTAAATTCCTTACGTTCTATCTGTAAGACAGAAACATACCACCCTACCCTCTGGATATTTAATTTCCTGCAGGTCAGTAGACCGAATTAACCCTTTAATATCTCATTCCTTTATCCTACCATGATAACCATTTGAGATGGTGGATGAGAAAGGCGATACCAGCTTATTCAAAGAATCTTCGAACCAGTGCTTAAGCAAGTAATAGACACACAACGTACAATGATAACAACAAAGGGTACTAGCTTAGAATCCCCAGAATGCTCCAACCTGGGCAAAAAGTGCTCATCAGTAAAGTTCTTAAATCCACAGTCCTTCGTGACCATTCCACCCCCTCCCAAGTTGAGGGGGTGGAGTGGAGTTATCAGAATTACCTAAAATATCCTTCACTAAAGTCCAACCTGAAAACAAAATCCAGTCTGTCTTTGCTTACCACTCCATTGAGAAATCTGAATTCTTGGATATATGTTTAACAAAACTGGCGAGCCTTCGATCCTTGTGGAGGTGCTTCAGATGGAGGATATCAACGCATCTGAGTGTGAAGTGCTGCAGCAGCAGGGTAGGTGAACATAGCATTCTTTGCTTCTGATCTGCTGTTAAATGTAATAAAGCCAACTGGCTGTTGTGAAGTTAGCTTGATCAGCAAGCCTTCATATCCCTTAAAAGATCAAAAGACAAGGTAAGGCTCAACTGGTTGAATGCCCTTGCAATATGAAGGGGGCCAATGAAATCTTAAAAAGAATTGACCCCTAAACGTTAAGTTCTAAAATTCTCTAAAATCCTAACTAAATATCAAAATTATAATGCACTCTTTTTGTAAACACTCTGCATTTTTAAAAAAAAGCAAAGAACTTATGATTCTGACAGCCAACCCGTGCAAATGCGTAAGATACCTCTGATTCCGTAACCGCAGAGTCCTAGGGGATTGAGGGGTTGATTGAGTGAGTGGTAGGTTAAGGAGAGAGGTAAAGGCAAATGCGGTGGCTCAGTGGCTGGTACTGTTACCTCACAGACCAGGTTCTCGGGTTCGATTCCAGTCTTGTGCGACTGTCTGTGGAGTTTGCACGTTCTCCCTGTGTCTGAGTGGGTTTCCTCTGGGTGCTCTTGGTTTCGTCCCACAGTCCAAAGATGTGCAGGTTAGGTGAATGGACCATGCTAAGTTGCCCATAGTGGTAGGTGCATTAATCAGAGAGAAATTGGTCTGGGTGGGTTAATCTTTGGAGGATTGGTGTGGAACTTGGTGGGCCAACTTCTGTGAAGAACCAAAGTTTTATTAAGCGAATAAAAGCTTTCTGGAGGAACTCTTAATACACTTCTCAGGGCTTGCAGAGCTGTGTCATAGATCTCTGAACAAAAGCACTTCTTCCTTCATACAGTACCAGAGTGTCTCATTACAGTCGGCAACACCCACAAGACAACCCCCTGCCATTCCCACGCAGTTACATGCCACTCAAGACACAATGTAGTAATCTCTCAATTTCCAGAAACAATGTGGTGTAAACCATCCCTTAATGGCCAGATCTCTTGTGAATCGTTTTTTTTACTGCAAGGAGTATCTGAATTTTAATTGCACTGTTCTTAGTGATTTCTGAATTGGGGAATGATTATAATTCTTTTCCTCTAACTAGGAAATGGCCATACAGATGAATCTGGCAAGGGATGGAAATGTAAATTCCTTACATTTGACCTGTAAGACAGACGTCCCACCCTAGCCTTGGGACATCCAATTACCTGCAGGTCAGCAGAGCAAATTAACCCTTTAATATCTCACCGATCTGTCTTTGTTGACCATGCCTGATGCTGAGTTCTGTACAGTTCAGCCAGTGAAGAGTTTTACCCCCATTCCAATTGTTAAGTAGTCTTGGCAAACTGAGCAATACTGAGCCAGGGTTGTAGTCAGTCTGAAATACCTTGGTTTGACATGTACATCTGTACATTGAGATGTAGCTAGTAGTGAGGAAGGTTATCTTGCACTGGACGCGTGGCATGTTCAGGATCCTTATCCTTTCAATTTAGTGTACTTGCATATTGTAATATGTGGAGTGAATCAAATTGTCTGAAGACTGACACCTTTTTGGAAACTTTGTACCTTGACAGTTCTCTGAGAGGATGGTCACAAATACTTGTGCGCTCCATGTGTTCTAATCGACTTGTTCACAGATGTAATCATATAGCAGGTTTGCACTTTAACGTGAGGTAGGGACACTGCGTTGGCTGCTCTTGTATTTTTACACTTATGTCAACATTGAGGATGATTATGTTCATGGAGCAGCTACTGCCTCCTGTTATTTAATTGTCCACCACCATTCAGGACTGGATGTGGCTGGACTGCCAAGCTGAGTTGATAGTTGATTGTGGGATGGCTTATATTCTAAACTGCTTAAATTATGTAATGTGCTGCCTTCATTTCATAATTATGTTGTCACCTCTTCTCTCATGTGTTTGATGTCACTGAGTACAGTCCATTCGTACTGATTGAGCTTGCGTTTTGATGCCAGGCCCTATGTTGTGGTGGAATATGATTTTGCTGTTCTGAATCTGTTGTATTTTGGTAGTACAACTCAATAATGAAAAATATCAGTGTGAAGATGCATCTTGATTCTCACCCCACTGATATAAATCATCTACAGCACTGTGCATGCACATAGTTTCTCTTGTACAAGTTCAAGCCATTTAAAATACAAGTATCACTTGAATAAGTCATTGTTTTAGTCATTAAGATGTGGCTCCTACTGGCCAGTTTTATGTTGTCCATCCCAAATTGCCATTAAAGGTGCTGATGAGATGCTGCCTTGAATTGCTGTGGATCTTTGGGACAACTTTGTACAACTGCATAAGTTGCCAGGCCATTTCAGGAGCGGAGAATCATCCACATTGCTATTGCTCTAGTGTGAAGAGATGCTTGCTTGTCCTGAATGTTTCGTGAGGCAAATAGGTTTGACTCATGCTCCAGGAGCTTAATTATCAGACTACTTCAGATTTACCAAACCTATTTAATTAATTGAATTCAGTTTGACAGTTGTAGCTGTGAGATTGAACTTATTTCCGAATTATTAATTAAGGCATCTGGATTACTTGCCCTATAGCATAACTAAAGATGGTTGACACTTTGATTCAATCTGTACATTGTTGCCTAAGCTGAGTATTTCAAGTATTGTCTGTTTTTGCATCATGTTCCTAATATAGCATCTATCTTGTCAAACTTAATCTGCCCCAATATGGATAGCGTCACTGACTTTGAGTCCTTCATATTTGAGGGTGCATGTCGAATTTACTTTCTCTTTAACAGCCAGAAATGTGAGATACAAATATTGAACAGCAGAAAATGCATTTCAGTTGACGAAATGATTTTGATTTTGTAGCAAGTTGGTGATTTTTGTACCTCCAATGTCTTGTGGATCTGCCTGCGAGTGAACAATGCTAATGTACTTTGCCCTGAAGGGATTTACTGTTACACTGCACGTAGAAACAAATTAAGTCATGTTAAAAGTCATCTATCTTGACTGACTTGTGTGCATGTATATCCAGCTCCCTCTGCTCCTACACACGTTTGTATGTGTTCTTTCTGCCAGTCATACAAATGTTCGTCATCTCCCATTTATTTGCCCATTCCATTTTGCCTGTATCCTTTTATGAAGTTTCACCCCCCTCTTGCTCTGAATTTATACTTGGAAATTGTCCCCAACATGCTAAGATCTAGATCATGAAGGGAAGGCCCTCCTTGGAAAACCCAATTACAAACCTTCCTCCAGTCTTAAAAAGTATCCTTTTGACTGTTTCATATCCTTCAGCCAATTTTGTAACCATATCAATACTATTCCTCCTTATTTCCAAGCTAAACGTTCCTCAAGTCGTTTTGTGTCACTGTATTAAATGCCTTTTTGAAATCTGTTTGCTACATCATTTGTATAATACCCTTATCAAGCATCTTACCTCTTGGAGAAATATCCAAGTTAATTGAACCAGCATTTCTCTTAATGCTGGTCTTTCGTAATCAATTCACATTTTTCCATCTGAATATTAATTTGAATGATTTTCTGAAAGCTTCCCACCACCAAAATTAAACTGACTGGTCTGCAGTTGTTGGGCTTTATCCTGAAAAAGGATATAATGTTTTTCACACTACTTGAGCCACCACTTTTGTCAAAGGAAGACAGATTATGGCTGGTGCCCTGGAAATATCTTACATGCAGCTCATCTGTCAAATACCAGTAATAGCCTATCTGTTACTGCTATTGTCAAACCTAAACCCTGCTCGTGAGTTTTCTCCTCTATTACAATGGCTTAAGTAGCATCCACTTTGGTAACACTAGATCGCTTGTCTCATCCTTTTATTGGCCCTACTTTCTTTACCACCTCTTTTACTATTTGTGGCAGATCCTTGTCAAGTATTGGCAAAATAAATGCAAGTGTGCAAACAATTTAAAACTCAAAATAAGCATTGATTGCCAATAAGTACTTGTCAATGCACAAGAAAGATAACTGAATAAATGCCATGAATATACAAAGTTTAGTATTAATGAAATTGCATCCAAGTTTCAATAATGTATTGTACTTGTTTAGTCTGAAGATCACTGATTATCTTTACGAGGTACTTAGTCCGAGGGCAAAGGAGAACCTGAATTGTTGGCCAAGAGAATTACTGTCCGCAGTGGTGCTGAGCTGTCCCACAACAGTTATTTCAATAAAGACCAATACATTTGAAACCAAATCTTGCACCCAAAAAAAGAATCTTGAAGGAAAAAAATCCTCTTTGCATTTCACACGGACCTCGCCTTGCTTCCGGATGGCAGCTGAAGTATGTTTTTGAGCAATGCTGACAAAAGCTTTGCTCTTCTCATGTAGACTTTTAAGCTGTTTTAGCGCACTGAAATTGTACCTATTTGTTATTACTAAAATTAGTTCTAAAACACTTGATGCTAACACAGAACACTGAGGCACGAATTCCTAAGTTGGCAAAAGCACTCCAGTGCTACTAGTCAGTGGTTTGAGGGTATGTAGTATGCTTTTGAGTATTGGTAGGCCAGGAAAACCCTGGTGTACGAGAGCTGCAAAATTATATTCACTTTTAGGCTCTTCTGGAAGAAACAGTCTTAAATAACAGTGAAGTGAATCAACTTATGTATTTCATCCATTGATTTTCAAACTTTTAGTATGTTTATGATGCATAATATGTTATAGGAAATGCACTACTTTTATTGGTGCATGTCATCTCATGCTGTAAGAGTTTACAGTGCTGAAGATGGACATCGAACTTTGGAGCAGGAGTAGGTCATTTGTCCCTTCAAGCCTACTACACCATTCAATAAGGTCATGGTTGACATGATTTTGGTCTTGCTTCACTTTTCTGTCTGAACCCAGATGTTTTGTTGATGTCTGAAAATTCGGGAATTACAAACTGATGGGAGTTTTAATGTTAATCTTATTGTTTACACTGCTTCATTGCAGTTGAAATCAGGTGAGAGATGGTGTCAGCGCAAATTGAGAAAACTGAAAGCAGCAGGTTGTTAGGTTCGCAATTTGCAAACAGTTAAAGTTTATTAAAGCTTGTACAGGCTAGGTGACCCCCTTTGACTCTATTCGCAGGTGCGCGAAGTCGAGTCAGTTTGAAGCACTGAACAAAGAACACGTCCCCGTTAGACCGGTCAGTTGGCCATGCTTTCAGATATTCTGGCTGCTCCCCCACAGTCACATGCCATTCAAGACAGCCCCCAGTTACTCAGTCATAAGTTACTCCAATTCTGGATTAGTGGTGCTGGAAGGGCACAGCAGTTCAGGCAGCATCCAAGGAGCTTTGAAATCGCCGTTTCGGGCAAAAGCCCTTAATTTATTCCTCATGAAGGGCTTTTGCCCGAAACGTCGATTTTGAAGCTCCTTGGATGCTGCCAGAATCTGGTTTCCAGCATCAGCAGTCATTGTTTTTACCCCTTTATAAGTTACCCCAAGTCCAATGGCAGGATGAGATCGTCCTCAGTGATTTATTCAAGTGTTCATGCCCTAATCCTGGGTAATCGTTATGCAGGTGACTTCCTGACTCAAGTGATTTCCCCAAGACCATGCAGGTACTGCATAATGAGCTTCAGGGGATGGCCAGAAAGCATTTCTGGATGGCAGAGATTGAATTATAGCTTATCTTGACAACAGCCGGGAAGTAATAGCAAATGACTATCTAAATGAAGTGTAAATTACAATGGATGGTCATCCACTTTCTTTCTTTCATGATTGTTTGACCCTGTCCAAAGTGCAATTTTCCCCTTTTAATATTACATTAAATGGGAATATCTCTCTAGTAATGTTAAAAGATTAATGCCCAAAATGACAGTGGAAAACAATTGCCAGTTAGTTTATCACCATGACCTTTTCTACTTCAGCTTATTCTTCAGTGCTGCAGTTGAGAGATTTTGGCTTTCATGTTTTGAGTCTGTTAGCACAAATGTGCTTTCCTGAAACCTTACTCATGTCATGGCTCAATGCTTTACTCTATGATCCACTGTTTTGAGGGCTTTGAATTGCACATTTTAAGAAAACTAATTTATTAAACTGCTTTACCCTTCCATTTTCTTTTCTCTTCTGAAGCTGAAATGTTTTTACAGATGTTGGCTACCTCTGGCATTCTGTTGGCAGACATTTCCTCTATTGACCTCATACACACACCTGCTTTCTATCAAGAACTGTTGGATAAGCAGCTGGGAGTTGGTAACTCTGGCTGTGTATTTATTTTTGTACCGTAACCCATGGATGTTAAAAGTCAAAGCACTTCCGGTTGTCTGTTTTAGAACAGTGAACTCAGTGTAGACCTGTGATCATCCTAGCAGATACAGTACTGAATGAAAGTAGACATCAGCATAAATACCACCCTTCCCTGGCTGTTTTCAGTTCCGAAGGGTCACTGGCCTCCACGTTAGCTCCTGTTTCCCTCTGCACATGCTGAGTTGCTCCAATTTGTTTTTGTTTCTATTCAGATCTTTGTTTTATAGTTTATTTTCTTTTCGTGGTGAATTAACTGCTGCATCTATTCAACGTATGCCCAACTTGAAGTTCCCCTTTCTCTAGAAGTATTTCTGTTCTATTCTATCTTTGTTGTTATCATTACTTTTATTCTCCCTCCTAGTATTTTAATAAGGTATTTGCAAAAACTTGCTTACGTCACAGCGTCTCATTCCTTTGGCTCAGACTTAGCCACATGGATTCCAACTGGATTCTCCTCTTTTTGTTTCAAATCATTCAATCACAGGAAGGTCCGTGATGTGCACTGCTTTTCAGATGGCTGTTCTTGCCACATTCTGAGATCCACACTCCGTATCATTTGTCATATATGTCGGTTCCATTTTATTCTTTTGCTCATTTTTCTTTTGAAAAGGAACTGTCTGCCTTTCAGACTTGAGGAATGCAGGCTTCAGCTGCTCAGAGGTACCGGAATCCTGTGGAACCTTCCCCTTCCTTTTTCTTAATTCCATCCCTTCTCCTAATCTATCTCTTTGTCAGCTATTTATGATACTGCTCTCTGCCAAATATGCTGTGCTCAACAAAGGACATGGTGTTCTAATTTTTGTGCAAGGCATGACATTGTATTCTTTCATTTCCTTCATCTCTATGCCCTTTTAATTGGACAAGAGTCCTCTCCTTGTCCCATACACTGCTTCACCTGTCTGAATGCTCTCCCTGACCCTGGACCTCACTGTCTAGCCTCTTGGCTGCACTTGACCTGCTCATTTAGACAGTTGAAGTGCTCACAGTTGCCTCAATCTTTCTGCACACCATGCCTGTTGTTAACTCCCTATGAACTGACTGCATGCTATGCCCTCCTGATCAAACATGCCAAAATGGATGATGCTGTTACTTGGCATCATGACCTTGTTGAGGTTGAGTGCCAGGTCTCTAGTGGCACCTTTTGCTTCCCCAGTCTGTAACCATTGGAGCAGGTTTAAGCCATTCAGCCCATTGATTCTTGATGCCCCACCACTAGATCATGGTTGATATGTCAAGCGGATTCTCTTGCCTTCTCTCTGCAACCTTCGATCCAGTTGCTAATCAAGAAACTACCCATTTCTCTCTCGGAATGCAAGTGCTCCACAAAAATGCATTTATCCATAAAAGTGACCCCCAAGCTTCCAGTTGTTTGCTGCTTCACGCCGACATATTTGTTGCAGGCCTACTGCAGTGCTTTGGTGAGGTTTGACACACAAGCTGGAGCAATGACAACCATTACTTGTCTACCTTTTATGGCCTTCAAGTCTCCATGCGGAGCATGAACACCGCCTTTAGAATGCTTCCTGAACCCAAAGCCTGAACTGTTTTCTCCATACTTGCTGCTAGACCTGCTGGGTTATCTCAAGTTTACTATTGTTTGTTTTAGATTTCCAATAGCTGTAGTTCGTTCTTTTATATTTTCAGTGCATAGTGCCTTACCAGCTAAGCCTATAACAAGCTTCAAGTGAACATGGTCTAATTATAGAGTCATGGAGGTGTACAGCATGGAAACTGACCCTTCGGTCCAACGTGTCCATGCTGAGCAGATATCCCAACTTAATCTAGTAATACCTGCCAGCATCTGGCCCATGTCCCTCCAAACCCTTCCTATTCATATACCCATCCATATGCCTTTTAAATGTCGCAATTGTACTATCCTCCACCACTACTTCTGGCAGTTCATTCCATACACTTGCCACCCTCTGTGGAAAAAGTTGCCCCTTGGGTCACTTTTATAGCTTTCCCCTCTCACCCTAAGCCTTATACCCTCTAGTTCTGGACTCTTTTCCCACCCCAGGGAAAAGACTTTGTCTATTTATCCTATCCATGCCCCTCATGATTTTCTAAACCTGATTCTTCAAGTTGTCTTCCCACAATTCTCACTGTTCACTTTGAAATTGTGTTGTTCACAAAAACTGACAAATATGCATTTTAAAGTGTATGTTCTAGGCAACCAATGTTTAGAAATCCATGTTGCTGGACTTAAAACTGAAGTGGGGATGGTTTTTAATCCTGTGGCTTAAATATATGCTAAATAAACTTGATTGCAGTGAGTGGGTTTGTGGTTTACTTCTAATATTGTCTAGTATTCTTAGAGAAATGGAAGAATAACTACTTTATTATAGTTGAGTATGTCTTGGAAATGGAGAAAGTGAGGAGAGCTGATTCTGGAGATCAGAGTTGACCAGTGTGGTGCTGGAAAAGCCCAATAGATTAGGCAGCATCTGAGGAGCAGGAGAGTTGATGTTTCGGACATACTTTCTCATGAAGGGCTTATGTCCGAAACGTCGAAATGTCTTGGAAATTAATTTGTTTGCTTAAATGATATCTTTTAAAAGAATTAGTTACTTTACTTTCTGCTTATTAGAGGGTGATGTGTACTTAGTTTTATGTATGCAGGGGACCACCGAATATGAATCAGTGGTGAAACTGTAATCAGACACAGTTGATCTTAATCTTCCCATATGTTCGACTGCACATAACTTGAGCTTTAGTGTCACAAATGTCCATGTCCCTAGTTCTGACTCATTCCTTAAGTCTTGCATTTTAATTTTTTGATTTTCAGTTTCCTTCCATTTTCTCTTGAAGGTATTGACTGTCAAGAGTGCACAGTTCACTTAACAGTAGATTTCCAACCAGCCATTCTGTTGAGTCGAAGCATCAGTAGAGGTCAATGCAAGAAAATTGAACCACAGAATCCAAGAGTTGGTACCATGAAAAGGAAGCTATTTTGGCTATTTGCCTGCTCTGGCTGTTTAAGCATTTTGACTTGGTGCCTGTAACTGTTCACATTGAGAGATGTGTAAAGGAACAGAGGGTAGATACAGGTAAAATATTTCACTTGGTTGTTGAATCTTGAACCCTAGGGACGTCATTTAAGAGATGAAAGAGGGTGGTAAATCTGGGGGTATAAAGGGTGGGTGGGTAAAGGCAGTTGAGAGTTTGATCCACCGTGATTGTATTGAATGGCAGAGCAAGCTTAATGGCCTATTCCTATGAAAATAATCATCCAGCACCCTGTTGAGTGCCACAATTAAACCTGCATCCAGCACACTTCAAGATAAGTACATTTTGATTTGGAAGCTTTCTCAATTTGCATTTACCTTTGCAAAGCACTCTTAATGTGTATTTTTGTTCCCAATCCTACCTACCATTCTCATAAAGCTGTTCCCCTCAACTCCTGGGTGTAGCAGGCTTCCCCTAGGTAGTTAGAAGATATCTCTAGCAGATTTAGTTGTTTTGAGAGAAAGTTACCAGATGTACGTTCAGTTATATAAATATTTTCTTTTCTGAAATAAGAATAGAAAATGTCATATACTCCTGTCAGGCAGTATCTGCAGAGAGAAAGAAAGGATGATTACTGTAGGTTAATTTTTGTTTGAACTTGAAATATTAGCCATGTTACAGTTTTACAGCAAGTGTAGAGATAAGAACATGTGGGATGGATCAAAAAGCATAGGGAATCATAAAGCTGGATGCTACTGTAAGGATCCCAAGGTGCCTTATGTTGAGGAAAGTGGCTTGAGCCCTGAGTAGAATAAAAACAAACCCCTGATTATTGTGGTGTTCCTCAGTTTGGTGCAAGGGCAAGAAGAGAAACTTTGAATAATGTCAAGAAAAGGAATCTCTTACATAGAAATAAAAGTGAGTGAGTTTTGGCAAGATGTTTAGGTTTAAAATGTATTTATAGAGTAGTGGTGGTTGTGCTTTAAATAATTATACAGTTGAGATGTTTTGTTTCAAATCTCTTGTGATTTCATGACTTAGTTATTTTTCTTGTTTCTTGTTGGGAGCTTGAATTGAGTTAAAGATGTTAAGGGGGGGATTGATAAAAGTAGATTAATGAAATATATTTCCTTGTGGGTCAATCTAGAGTGAGTGATCATTAGTTTTAGGATAAGTGGTAGCACACCTAAAGCAGATGAAACATTCCTGCTCAAAGGACTGTGAATCTGGAATTCTGTGAAAACGCCAGAATTCAACAGATGTTAAACGTTCAGTTAATTGAAGGAAAGTGATTTTTACTTAATCGGTTAAACGGCTATTGTTAGTTTCTTTTTCTTGAAATTCTTAGACACTTTATGCAACTGCAATACGCCAACTTCTGCGAACATGCAAAGTTTATGAAGCAAGCTTTGGGGGGACTTTTTTTGTTAATATATTTATTAACAAGAAATATCAAGTTCTTGGAAATAAAACCAGTATAATAAAGTGCAAATTACAATAAATTGTCTACTAACTATCAACCTACTCTTATGATTAAAAAACAAAATCTAACACTGCAAACAACACCTATAAATAAATGGCTAATAAAACAAAAAAACACGCAAAAAATAAAATAGCAATGATCGGCGCAAACTCCCAAATAAAAGAATGGGTGCATTGTGTGTGTATATATACCAGTATTAAGTCAGAAGTCCCCCTCCAGCGCTCAGCAAACCGAACCATCCTGGTTAAACAAATGCCCTAGCTAAAATAGCAGACAAATCTGTATCCAAATAACTCAAAAAATAAACACCTGCCATATCTTAGAAAAAAATGTCTGTTGTGTGGTCTACCATGTTTGGGAAAAAAAAATCCAAGGGAATGTGCTCCATAATTAATTTCTGCCATACTAGCAAACCCAGCGGGTTCTCAGACTGTTCTTCAGTGCACAGTAAGTAAGGATATTAAATTGTCTCTTCCATTGCCTGTCTAAAGATAAATTTGGGAGACCTCCGAGGAGAGTTATTGGGTCTACCTTGACTTGGGTCCTTAATACCCTCCCTATCTCTCCCGCCACAGTGCTCGAATAAACACTGAGCATGTGCCATGTCCAGAAATGATGGGTAAGAGTACTTACACACACATTTTACATTTGGGGCACATTGAAGATGCCCTTTTTAAAACTTCTCCAGCTAGTCTGGTGCCAGCTGAACCCTGTGCAGAACTTTAAACTGCATAGCATGTCCTATTAATAGATTAAGATCTTTTGCACATTCTCCCGTATGTCCTTCCATGTTTCAGAAGAGATCTCCACTCTGAGCTCTTGCTCCCAGACCTCACATAACTGGTTAATATCCTACCAGTCTCTGTCACCCAGCAGGCAGTAGAGGGCACTAACAGAGGGTGCTTGTGGAACATTGGAACAACCTCTGTATCAGGCTTATAGGGCTTAGTGAGAAGCGTAGTTTTCTTCTGGATGAAATCCCTAACCTGAAGGAAAGGAAAAGATCTCTAGGCAGCCCGTGTTTGTGACACAGTTGATCAAAATACATCATAACCTCTCCTCCTCCAAACAACATCCCAAACTGGAAACCCCTCTTGCTGCACACAGTTTGAACCCTGAGTCCCTCATTCCTGGTTGGGACCCCAGCATACCAACTATGGGTGTAAGTGGCGAATAAGCACCTGTCACTCTGACGCATCACCCTCCATGCCTTAACCGTACTAATAGCAATGGTGTTCCGGCAGTGGTGCATAACTGTCCTCATCTTATCTATGAACAACAGGTTAATGAGATGGCACCTTTCCTGGGAGGCTTTGATATCTAGCCATATTGAGTCCTGATTGTTACCTGTCTAGTCGTGCACACAGGACAGCAGGGAACTAAATTGATACCTCCTGATGTCTGGGAAATCAACACCTCCCCATCCTTGAGCCAACCACAATTTAGTAAGTTTGTGGGGTGGCCCACAATGCATGCCAAACTAACTAAACCAACCCACAAATTTCTGCAGCATTAACCTGGGAAACATTCCTTGAGGTTCCCAAAGGATTAGCCTTGGATTATTCAAAGTTGAATTTATATCCTGAAATAGCCCAAAATGAATTGATACATTGTATCAGTTGTGGTACGGAGGTCATCGGGTCCAATTTAAAAAAAACTGAAGGACATAATCTTGTGTAACATCAATCCCACTTCAGGACCAGTTGTGTGGATGTTCTGATGAATGACCACTGACAGTGGCTCCATCACCACTACCCCAATCAATCCTAAAGTTCCCAGACTTTACCCCGTTGGTGATGACCGTAGCTCGAGGGTGGCGAGACAAATCATCCTCCCGTTTTTTTCCCCCCCCCCCCCTTTCCCCTTTCCTCCTTCCCTCCCCCCAATACATATAGGAGTGATTGTACACCTCCAACATTGGCCCTGACAGAATCCCTATGAACTCCTTATAAAACTTTACCCCCTCTGAAGTTGTCTAGCTGCCTCCTGTATTTCCTGGGCATTAAGGAGAGAGGTCAGTTCCAAGGTTACCCCTGGGAAGTTTAGATTCTTTAAAAAACAAGGCTTCCATTTTAATCCACTTGTCCTCCTAACCTTCATACTGATACAATTCAGAATAAAAACTCCAAAAAGCCTCATTAATCCTTTTGGCATCCTTGTAAGGACCTCTACACTGTCTCTAATTGTAGTAATGGATTGGGGAGCACGCTTTTTCCTAGCCAGATGAGCTAAACACTTCCCTGGCCTATCCCCATACTCAAACAGCCTTTGTCTAGTAAAAGCAAGTTCGTTCTTTGCGATTTGTGTAAATATTTTATTCAAGGCAGCCCAGAGGGCTGTGATCCGCTGAAGCTTAGTCACCTAAGCTCTGCAAAATGTGCCGCCTCGGCAGTTTTCACCCGCATTTCCAGTAGGTACTTTCCCCCTTCTGTCATTTCTGGCTCATTGAATAGGAAATAGCAAATCCCCTAGCAAAACCCTTAGCAGTCTGCCATAGCATAGACTGACTACTAGCCGTGCCTGAGTTGATGGTCAAGAATTCCTGAGACTCCTTCAAGAAGTACTCGACAAATTTGGAAAACTTAGAGAAAGGGATCCAGACGTCTATACCGCAAACCTCGATCCTCACTCTTGGTCTTCACTTCCAGATGTACTGCCACGTGATCAGTTAGCTGTGTTCCCAATTTTACAACCCATATTCTAGCCGAGAATGATTGAGGGAGCCCAATCTGTGTGAGACATTTTGAGTTTGAAAAAAAAGTGAGGTAGGGTGAAGACTCCTCCAAATATCCACCTGCCCCAACTCTCTGCATAAGTCAGTCATCTACTTGGCCTGCAAAGAAATAGTTGGAGGCCCACTAGGCATCTTGCCCACTGTTGGATCCAAAAGGCAATTGAAATCCCCCCCAAATAATAATGTGTTGTGTTCCAAAGGCACTCCACTTAGAAAAGGTACCAACCAAAAATTTGAGGGGATGTGCCGGAGGACAGTAGACATTTAAAATGCCATACTACTCCCCATGTATCACAAACCAAACCAGCCTTAGGAATCACAAACCATCCTTGCACATCTTTCACCTGCTCTAATAACGTGAGTAGAAGATTTTTCTGGTTAAGTACTGTCACTCCCCTAGTTTTAGTGGTAAAGGATGAAAAGAATACCTGGTCATAACCCCCCCCCCCTGTTGTAGGTTTCAGGTGTTCTCCATTATCAAAATGGACTTCCTGTAACAGAGCGATATCAACCCTTTCCCTCTTCAAGCTGGAAAGCACCTTTTTCCTTTTAACAGGCGAATGACTTCCCTTGATGTTAAAAGGTGCACCATTTAACAAGATACTTAGCCATAGCCCTTTTCAGAGATCCTTGAACCCCTGGGAGGCAGAACCCTGTTTACAATGCGCCGGCACAAGTGAGTCGCAAAAACTACTCTAAAATAATTACAAACAACTACTGCACCAAAGAACTACAAGGAAAACCAGCTATAAAACCTTGAACAGGAGACCCCCGTCCATATGGGGTATTCACCCTACCCATCCCCTCCACATTAATTCCTGAGAGTCTGTCTGGTCCCCAGACTTTCAAGAGGATCTGCTGCTGTGGACTCTGGTGTACCTGCTGCTGAAGGGGAGGATCTTCGTGGCTGTCTGCTTGTTCCTTTTCCCACTCCCAAATATTAACGAATGTGTTCTGTAAGGTTTTGAACTCCTCCAAATAAGTTGGCCAGGGATGGCAAAAAAACACCAATATGCCTTGGCTGTTGGGCAGAGCCGTCCACAGCAGTTCTACAGAATTGCCGCCATCTTGCTGAGTCCCTTGGAGGACCCTTAACACCTGAGACATGGTACATTGGGGAAACTGAGCAAAGGCTGTGGCAGCGGATGAATAGGCACCGCACAATAATCAATGGACAGGAGTGTTCCCTCCCAGTTGGGGAACACTTCAGTGGTCCAGGACATTTGACCTCGGACCTTTTGGGTGACCATCCCCCAAGGTGGACTTTGGGACAGGCAGCAGCGAAAAGTGGCCGAGCAGAGGCTGATAGCTAAGTTCCATACCATAGGGAAGGCCTCAACTGGGACCTGGGTTCATGTCACGCTACAGGTGACCACCATTGCACTATATATGCGCACAGACACACCTGCACACGCGCGCACATGCACACCCCCTTACGGACGCGCACACTGTCATGCATCCTCTGAGAGTTAGACCACTCTACATTCACGTGTGCATTCAACCACCCCCCCCCCCCACTCCAGATAAACACACTCACATGCACCCCCTCACAGACGTAAGACACTGTATATACACATGCACACTCAACCACCCAACCCAGACAGGCGCGCACAGACCCACATGCGTGCACCCACACAGACACATACGTTTGTGGGGTGAATTTGTACTTGCAGAGTTAGATTGTACTTTGATTCATGCAGTTTTTGAGCAATCTAAACATCATGGCAGATTCAGAGAACACGGGGCTAACACCTTCAACATATTGTCTAGCTAACACCAATTGTTACAGTTAACCTGAGAATGCAACTTTTATTTTAAAAAAAATTTGTGATTTACATATGGAAGAAGTGAAACTATCATGGTGTTCGAACAGATGCAAGACTCACCAGAAGGTATTTTTCAATGTATAATTTCAGTTACATCACGCTGTAAACTTTTGCTATAAATTCTGTGCCTTACAATTGTGTCCTCCACAACCACCTGATGAAAGAGTGGCACTCCGAAAGCTAGTGTGCTTCCAATTCACCCTGTTGGACTATAACTTGGAGTTGTGATTTTTAACTGTTTCTAGTTTTGTTTGAATATTGGGAATTGGTCTTTTTTTTAAGACTGCTTGTTGAGAAAAATTGCAGTGTCCTTAACTTTTTAAGACCTGCCAGTTGCTCTTTCTGAATGTGATTTTTCAGCATATTTGTAGGACTTTCATCTTGGATTGCTTTTAATTTTGGTAACATTGACATGGTTATTTATTGGAAATGTATTATAGACACGTCCTTTTGGGCTTTTTTATTGAGTCATGAATGTTAGTTTGCTTAGATACCTTTTCAATAATGTATTCAGTGCTTTCAAAGCCTTTAATTTGTACTAAATGTGACCCAGTACTGTTTTAGGTGGAAATGCCAATATTGCAGTGTAAGAGATTTGTGTAATTTGGATGCAGTGCAAGAATGCTTGCCTTCATGCACAACTTTTGTTGTCTTTAAGTTATTGCAGAAATATAACTACACTCAGTTGAGTGTAACTAAGAAGATAGGCATGTAATTTTTTTGAGTGGGTGATCTTTTGGGTTATAGAAGTTACTGAATTTTCGGTTTGTGGTTCATTGATTTTGTTGTTGAATCTGCAACTCACTTTAAACTTGACTGTTAACTTGGACATACTGCATCGGGATTGTTAGCTCTATATGATTGGCTGCTTGTGATTGAGATTCATTTTTATCTTTTTCATTAGTGTATCTTAGAGATTTATCCCATGTATGTTACACAAATTGTATTATGCTTGCAGAGGATACTCAATGAATAAATGCTTTACTTATGTAGCGCCAGTCATTGTGTTGATTTATGTTATGCTTTTCCTCTGCCACCGTAATAAATACCATATTCTGAGATTCTGTTTTAAGCACTCTTCACAATGGAGGAGTAACTTGAGCCATAATTTGTGAAAATGCTCGACTATAATGGAGCTGGTGAAGTTTTATTTATTGTCACTTTGGAATCTTGTTCATTTTAAGTTTGTTTTCAATTATATATGGTTGCTGTTAATCAGAAGTTTTAATATGTACTCTGATCTGGTAGGAAAGTTTTTTTTGTTTGAAAGGCAGAGGTGAATTAGTTCATTTAGGAGACTCCAGTGGAACAGACAAATTGTTATTGTAACAGAACTAGGCACAGAGTTTAACTAGATTAACTGACTAGATATTACATATTTATAGGGATACCTTTATTGTTCCAAGGTATATTTTGGTTGCAGGGGAGAAGGTGAAGAGGAGTGGACGACAGCTATTTGGGGTTTCCTCTTCCTTAACTTGCTTAAACAAAAGCATTCACTTAACTGTAGAAATAGACATCCCCTTCATCTGCTGTAAAAATGTGAATAGTTTGAAATTTGGAATGTAAACTGAAAGTTATGCTACAGCTCAAAATGGGCAAATGCAATTCTAGTTAGTCCCCATTCACTGTAATGAAAGGAAATAATGTGCAATTTGTCGCAGATGTGAGATCAGGATGCGTATGTTAGAAGTGGTGTAGTGGTGATGTCCCTACCCCTGGACTGGGAGCACCAGGTTCAAACCCCACCTTTCTAGAAGTGTAATAACATCTCTGAGCAGGTTTATGAGAAAAGTGGTCAACTTTAGAAAAAGAACCTTAAACTTATCTTAATATTGAAGGCAAAGAAGTTCTAAGACAAGGTGAGTTGGTAATATTATTTTAAATCATAGAACCGTTGCGATCCAGAGGAAACTTTTCAATTAGAGATGGGAGGATGTGGCTAAGGTATAAATGAATATTTTGCATTTGCCTTCACAAACAGTTGATAGATCACATTTTTTAAAAAGTGGGAAGAGGAATAATAGCAGATGTAGATAGCAAATCAACTTGTTGCCCTGTTTTCCTCCCTCAGTCGAGGCAAAACGCTCAGACCAGTTCATCTTTATTCTGGGCCCTGGAGGAAGAGAGAATGATAGCCTTTGTGCACAGAGATCTGAGTTCTCTGTCTTCTCTGGAACAACAGTTTCTCAATGAACTATTTCACAGGGAGGACCATCCAGAGAAGGCAACGTACATATTAATCTATTGCAATAGCAGAGACCAATACCTTTACTGTTATACAATGAATGTTCTTAACCTTGTTTTTTTTATTTCAAAAATATACTTTATTCATAAATGATTTGATGGTCTGTACATTGGATCATGCCATACATATGTCCATATTTACAAACACAGATTCGACTTTATTCTTGTCCTTTACAATCCTGTGCATTTTTTCAATCTTGTATATATACATATATTTGGCTGAGGCATCAGCAGAGCCCAAAAAAAACGTCTGTATGGGCCCCCTGTTCTTCTTTCGGCAGGCCGATCTTACACGGTGGTCTTTCCCCACCGTGCCTTGGCGACAGCTGCCCCAAGCTTCAGCGCGTCCCTCAACACGTAGTCTTGGACCTTGGAATGTGCCAGTCTGCAACACTTGGTCGGGGTCAACTCCTTCAGCTGGAAGATCAACAGGTTTCGGACCGCCCAGAGAGCGTCCTTCACCGAGTTGATGATCCTCCAGGCGCAGTTAATGTTCGTCTCGGTGTGAGTCCCAGGGAACAGGCCGTAGAGCACGGAGTCCCGCGTCACGGCGCTGCTCGGGACGAACCTCGACAAGCACCACTGCATTCCTCTCCAGACTTCCTCTGCATAGGCACATTCCAGAAGGAGGTGTGTGACAGTCTCGTCCCCCCCGCAGCCACTTCGAGGGCAGCGTGCGGTGCGGCAGAGAGTCCGGGCGTGCATAAAGGATCTCACAGGCAGAGCCCTTCTCACCACCAGCCAAGCCACGTCTTGGTGCTTGTTGGAAAGTTCTGGCGATGAGGCATTCTGCCAAATGGCTTTGACAGTCTGCTCAGGGAACCGCTCGATAGGATCCGCCCTCTCCTTTTCCCGAAGGGTCTCAAGGACGCTACGTGCTGACCACTTCCTGATGGACTTGTGGTCAAAGGTGTTTTTCCTCATAAATTTCTCCACGAAGGACAGGTGATACGGAACGGTCCAACTACTCGGAGCGTTCCGCGGCAGCGAGGCCAGGCCCATCCTTCGCAACACCGGGGACAGGTAGAACCTCAGTACGTAGTGACACTTGGTGTTTGCGTACCGGGGATCCACGCACAGCTTGATGCAGCCACACACAAAGGTGGCTATCAGGGAGGTCCTAGATGACGGAACACGAGAGAGGCTGGACCAGCCGCTATCTCTGGATGAACTGACCAAGGCCCTCGAGTCCTTCGAAAAGAATAAAACTCCCGGAAGTGACGGCTTACCGGTCGAGGTTTATTCCGCTCTTTGGGACTTGATCGGCCAGGACCTGCTGGAGGTGTATGTCAGTATGCTCCGGGCAGGTACCATGAGTGACTCCATGAGGAAAGGCATCATCACCCTCGTCTACAAGCGGAAGGGGGAGAGGGAGGAAATTAGAAATTGGAGACCGATCTCACTGTTAAATGCAGACTACAAAATCCTGTCGAAGGTCATCGCCAACCGGGTCAGGTCTGCTCTGGGATCGGTGATCCACCCGGACCAAACCTGTGCTGTACCGGGCAGGAAGATCTCTGAGAGTCTCGCACTCCTCAGGGATACGATCGCCTACGTGCAGGACAGGGGGGTGGACACCTGCCTCATCAGCCTGGACCAGGAGAAAGCCTTTGACAGGATATCGCATACATATATGAGGGATGTCCTCTCCAAAATGGGCTTTGGGGAGGGAATCGGAAATTGGATCAGACTGCTCTACACCAACATTGTCAGTGCAGTCTCAATCAATGGGTGGGAATCAGATAGCTTCCCTGTAAGATCTGGAGTCAGGCAGGGATGCCCCCTCTCACCCGCCTTGTTTGTGTGTTGCATAGAGCCATTTGCCGAATCCATCAGGAAGGATGCGAGCCTGAGAGGGGTGACTATTCCTGGCAGCGGGGGCCTGCAGGTTAAGGCCTCCCTGTACATGGATGACGTCGCTGTTTTCTGCTCGGATCCGCTGTCCGTGCACAGACTCGTGTGCATCTGCGACCAGTTCGAACGGGCCTCGGGGGCCAAGGTAAACCGAGGCAAGAGCGAGGCTATGCTCTTCGGGAACTGGGCCGACCAATCCTCTATCCCCTTCACCGTCAGGACTGACCACCTGAAGGTGCTGGGTATTTGGTTCGGGGGGGCTGGGGCGTGCGCCAAGACCTGGGAGGAGCGGATCAGGAAGATGAGACAGAAACTAGGCAGATGGGGGCAACGGTCGCTCTCCATCGCGGGAAAAAACCTGGTCATCAGGTGTGAGGTACTCTCAGTATTGCTATATGTGGCACAGGTCTGGCCTATCCCCAGGACCTGTGCCGCCGCAGTCACCCGGGCCATCTTCCAATTCATTTGGAGATCAAAGATGGACCGGGTCCGAAGAGACTCTATGTACAAAGACCGGTGCAATGGGGGAAAAAACACGCCCAATGCCACCCTCACCATGAATGTTCTTAACCTTGTTAACTTAACTCTTTCCCTGCCTGCTTATACTCTATATACATCGCCTAAAAAGAGCGCAAAGTTTGACAGTCTCCTTGCCTGGATGAGTGCAGTTTTAGTTGCTGAAAGAAGTAAACTAGAAATTAAGTCTTTCAGTGTTGCTGTTAAGTTCTTTTTCTTGAGACTTTACACACTGATTGGCTGTTCAAAGTTGATTGCAACCTATGTAAATCCAATGTATAATGTAAATCCTCCCATAATGGTCAAATCTGTTGTGAATCACTTTTTTTTAAACTATAAGGGGTAGTTAAAATTCCAACTGCAATATTATTGATTTTGAACAGAATGATGATGCAAATTGCTCTAAGTGGCAAGGGGTGATAATCTAAATTCACTGTGACTAGGAATGGCAAGAAATGAGAATGTAAATTCCTTACAATCTACCTGTAAGAGAGAGAGACATCCCACCCCAGCCTCTGCACATCCAATTTCCTGCAGGTCAGCAGAATAAATTAACCCTTTAATATCTCATTGCAACCCATCACAAATTGTCACCCTCAATATATTATAAATAATGTTATACCGTTAGCCCACGGTCCTCCATGGATAAACTAGGAAGGTACATGGCCAGTCATTCTAACATAATTTGTGGGTGTTGGAACCATTTGTTGTTTAACGTCATTGTGGAGCAGGCGAAGGGTGGTGACAAACTCTTTGGACCTCTGTCAAGCAGGGCTGTCGTCATCTCAATACTTTTAAATCTACTCCCTTCAATCATTCACCTCACCGCTGATGCGCTCCCCTGTTTTGAGTGGAAATAACTTAAAGAACCAGTGGAAAAGTATTGAACCTCCACTGCTTTCAAGTTTGAAACTCCAGTTACTCCAACCAGTGTCAATGAACTGCAGTATGTGGATGATGCTTGCGTATGTGCAGTCTCGGAGGATGTAGCCCAGACCATTGTCACCCCCTTTACAAAGGCATATGAGGTCTCACCCTGAACATCTGGAAGATGAAGGTCTCCAGCCTGGCCTGGCATTGTAGAGCTGAGTGCTGAATGTCAATGTCCATGGGAATGCCTCAGAATGTTGACCACTTCCAATATTTGGAGTGGTATGTCAGCCAAAGGACCTACTGATGGAGATCCAGCATCAGGTCCTGTGTGTTAGTGCAGCTTTCGACCACCTGAGGAGAGTGTTTGAGGACAACATTAGATCCAATTAGATCCAATCCAAGCTCATGGTTTACAGAACTGTGCTGAATCTCTTCTCCTAATAATCTCTTGAGACAGTAGACACCTCAAGGCGCTGAAACAGCACCACAAATTGTTTGTTTGAGATCATGCAGATCCATGAGGACATCCACCTGACATCCCCAGCTACAATGGGCTAGGCACATTGTGCGCATGACAGTTTTAGGTTCTTTTTTTCCTGGAGTTCTTAAACACTTGATGTAACTGCAATACACCAGCTTCTGTGAACAAGCAACACAATGTATTAAACGCAGAACAGTATGGGCTTTCTGGAGGAACCTTTAACACACCTCAGAGCTTATGGGCTCGTGGCAAAAAGCACTCTTTGAACAAAGGAAACATTCTGCGCCAACTGGTTTTCAAACTAGAATTCTCTTTTTAAAGAGCTAGATGTGAGAATGTGTGTAACATATGAGCAGTTAGGAAAAGAGTAAAGTTTTTGGTTTGCGTGACAAAGGCTCAGCTGGCATGTATTTGACCAGATAAGAATTTGTAGTAAACAGTTGAGGGGTTGGAGGCAAGGGTAGGGTGGTTTAACGAGGTGAAGAACATCTATTGTGTAATGCCAGTTGGCTTAATCTTTACAGTACTGGATTAGTGGTGCTGGAAGAGCACAGCAGTTCAGGCAGCATCCAACGAGCTGCTCGTAAGTGACTATATAATTAAACATCTGTTTGAGAGAAGACCTTGTACATGGGAATAAAAATGGAGGTAGAGCTATGCTGTATCCGAGTGTTTGCTTCGACTGATGTAGAAACTGGATGACAATTGTAGACGAGAGGCCTTCTGAGCTGCTTGTTTTTAAATTCTGTACTGTACTTAAGCTGACTTCCTGGTTTGGTTTCAGCTTCCTAATAAGAGGGGGGACTGTTTTGGCCTTTAGTGTGGTTTACCCAAGTATTAGGGAGAACAAAAGCTGTTTGAAGTTTGAACTTGGTCTCATTTTTTTGTGAATGCAGGTTTTTAGATATTTCTGTCCCCATTTCATTGTCTTTTGGGTTGAAGTCTCAGGATTCCATCACTTAGTGATTTTTTGAATAGTGCACTGGAGTTTGAAACTTTAAATGTTGATAGCTGGGACTTCATTATGCAGGCACTGGAATAGGAGCCAGGTTCTTCAACTCTGTCAACACTGTTGATTGAAAAAATCTGTGTGTCAGTCAGTATGAAAAATCTACAGATCATTCAGGGGGTTCATAGCAGATACATGGTGGGTGACCCTACTCTCTATCAGGGTGTCTCTTCAGTTATTTGCTATGTAAAATTTTAATATTTGCAAGATAAAGTCCCAATAATCATTAACTGTGGGTTTTTACTTGAAACCTCCATTTGCTCAGGAGTTAGAATCTGTAACTGAACTATTCCTTATTTCTGAAAAAGCGGCATTTGTTCTGATGCCTCTGTATTTGTGGATACTGTTCTGTGCAGTACAGAGGAACGTCGGTCATCCAAAGGACACAGGAGGGTAGTATTTTGCTCATTTAATTGAATTCTGGATAACATAGTTAAGCCAAACATCAGGATCTTGCTGGATAATTCTATATTTGGATAATCGAATGCTGGATAATTGAGGTTCTTCTGTAGAGAAGTAAAGTGTTTTTTTTAAGAAACCTGGCATGTGAGGCTTCAGTTGAGTACCTGATTTCTTAAGCTGTATATTTAACAAACATACAGGATAATGGCTTATCCCTCCTTAAATGAAGGAAGAACTATATGAAAGTTGGCTCCGATATGTGGATTTGGTTTCTGTATGCTGTGCTGACTTGTAATAAAACCAATTGTGTTGTTGGTTGTATCGATTATTTGTCTTTTATTGTTGCAATGTGGATCTGAACCACCGCATTGGTGAAACACACACTTAATGGGGCGAAAAAATAAGCCTAAACTGGGCTGAATGGCCTGTTTGTTACTTAAAATGCTGTCTATGCTGATTTGTTTTTAATTTGGGAATCGTCTAATTGGTTTGGAAAGGTTCTGGCTATCTGTAAGAAGTTGGCCAAGAATGAGAACCAACTTTGTATAGCTTCAGTAATTAAGCTTTCCTTTTAGTATACTCCAATTGCTGGTGTAACATGAGCCATGTATCTGGTATGGAATCTGTTGACCACTTGCACTATTTGAAGAGGAGGGAGGTATCCCAGTTCCCTTTTTCTCAAACAATGTGAAATGACCAACAGGCCTTTCAATCTAGCTTTTTGTTCAGTAATCTGGAAACTTTGAGACCTGCAGTAGTATACAAATCCAAGTTTCTTCCTTTTGTGAAATATGCTAAAAAATAAGTGACATTCTTGCTACTGAATGCAAGTTCATAGTTCCTTGAAAGTGGAGTCATAGGGTAGTGAAGGCATTTGGTATGCTTTCTTTTATCGGTCAGAGCATTAAGTATAGAAATTGGGAGGTGATGTTGAGGCTGTACAGGCCATTGGTTAGGCCACTTTGGGAATATTGTGTCTCATTCTGGTTTCTCTCCTATCTGAAGGTTGTTGTGAAACTTGATGTACAGCAAAGATGTACAAGGATGTTACCAGGGTGGGAGGGTTTGAACAATAAGGAGAGGCTGAATTAGTTAGAGCTGTTTTTCCTGGACTGTCAGATTCTAGTTGAGAATGTGTACAGGGTATAAGCAGGTAGGGAAAGAGTTGATTTCTGAGTTTAGTGAAATGAGGCTCAGCTGAGCAAGACTCAACAGATAAGAACTTGCAGTTAACAATGGGGAGCTGGAGGCCAGGGTAATAGGTTAATACGGTGGAAAAGCATTCATTATGTAGAGCCATTTAACAATATTGGAAGTATTCAATATATAAGGTCAGCTTAACAAGGTGAAAAGCGTTCATTATGTGAAGCCAGTTAAGGTAAAGAACATTCATTGTGTAACAGCAGATGGCTTAATCTTTGCTATTGACACTCATTGATTGTAATGGTCACCCAATCAGTAAGTATGTTGCTTTATCTGGATGGTTCTCCCTGTGAAATGAATAAATAATTCATTAAGAAACTGCTGTTCTAAAGAAGGCATTGAACTCCTGTTTCTGCACATGGGTAATCATTCCCTCTCCCTCTAGAACCCTGAATAAAGATGGAGATTAAAATTATACTGTCTGAGTGTTTTGCTTTGACTGAGGGATGGGGTAGAGAAGAAAGGGATGATTGGGTGACCTTTATAGACATTTCATAAAATCATGAGGGGCATTGTTAGGATAAATAGACAAGGTCTTTTCCATGGGCTGGGAGAGTCCAGAGCTAGAGGGCAAACTTCTAGGGTGAGGCAGAGAAAGATATAAAGGGACAGAAGGGACAACTTTTTTCATGCAAAGGGAAGTGCATGTATGGAATGAGCTGCCAAAGGAAATGGAGGAGGCTGGTACATTTGCAACATTAATGTGGCATCTGGATGGGTATATGAATGGAAGGGTTTAGAGGGATATTGCCCAAGTGCTGACAAATGGGGCTAGATTAGGTGAGGATATCTGTTGGTATGGACCAGTTGCACTGAAGGGTCTCTTTCTGTACTGTACATCTCTATGACTCTACTGAAGATGTAAAGGAAGCTGAAGCTAATATCTCTTTAGTTTGGAAAGGAGCAAGCTGTAAATCATAAGGATGGCTGAGAGTGACTGCTTCTAAAGTTAAAGTTTGTGTCTTATTCAACAGCAGAGGGTACAAGTACTTTTGTGACGGAGTCAAGAACACCTGAAGAGAATAAAACAAATTTTGTTTTGCTTCCTGTGGAACTGAACCTCTACAGTTTTCTAGACTAGTGTTCCATATTTACCAAAACAGCTATGTACATATTCATCTTAAGTCTCAGTTGCATTCAGTAACTGTAGCATCAAGCCAAAAAAAGCTCTGAACTGATTACAGGCAAGTGCATGATTTGATAAGTTTTTGACTATTTCCCTTTTTTATGTTGTGAGCAAGGAGGAATATGCTATCTTGCCTCACTTAGCATGACAGCAGTGTTGAGGCAGAGAACTCTGCATGGTTAGAGTGTGCCCTGATTCAGGTACTCAAGCTGAGCACTAATGTTTTCCCACAAACGTTCTCGGTCTCTCCAATGTATGGTAAATTTCTTTAAACATTCTTACTGTGAGATAAGTGGTCTATCTATTTTAAGTAATGTGAATTGTTTGCAGAATGCAAATTAACCTGGGCATTCAAACTTATTGAGAAACACTATGTTTTTAACCTCTCCACGTGTCAGAGTACAGAAATTAAACTATGCAATAATTAGTCCAAATAATTTTAAGCAATGTTATCTTTTGCATCACTCTCCATATTAGATTGCTTTCTTCAAAGAATAATGCTCAGAATCGGCTTTGTTGCGTTGGACCTTTGCCAGGCAATTAATTGAGACGGCTGTTATGAGCAGCTTTCACCCCGAGTAGCAGCTGTTGAATTGAGTACATTGGGAATGGAGATTGAGGAAACAAATATCCTGTTCACCAATTGCCCTACTGACATATATAATGTGATCTGTGCCAACAAATGCTCTTATTGAGATTGGTGAGGGTGAGGTTGGGGGGATGGGTGGGAGAAAGAAGAATCTCTTTACCTTCGGTGAAGATTTTATTTGCAGTCTTGAAAATGTAACTAGGATTGTAAATGTGGGATTATTGTATGCACGCGCATGTTGCATATTTAGTGTTATAGTCCTGAAATGGGAAATGCTGTTAAGCGCATGAACTATAAAGCATTTAAAATACAGGCCATTTGGCACAATAGATATAACCTGTAATTTATGCTTTTACACCTTTTTTCCCTTGTGCTACATCTCTGCTACAACACACATGGGAGAGAGAAAAGAATCCTCCATATGCCATAATAAGAAGTGGGCTCTTTTTAGTGTATCTTGTAACAGCCTACAAGAGGAATGGCTTAAAGGCAAAATGTTCCCTCAAGCAACTGTCCTCACATTCTTCGTTAACCCTTATTCTCTCCCTTCCTGCCGTCAGGTTCATACACCACTGAAGAAGTCTGAGAAAATGATTTGTACTACTTTTCTAACACTTTAGGTTTAAGTATTTTTAAACCTTATGTTCCTCACCTGCGTTCCTCTTTCAATAGTATGTCGCACAATAGAAAACTTTTGACCAAGTGTCTGGCTCTGTTTTGAGAGCTATTGCATTAAGCTTTTTATTTTTAGTCCAGTGCACCAAAAACATGCTAATCCCTCCCTCCCTCCCTTAGTTTTATTTTGAATGTAGTGCAAGTGTACACCTGATTGCATTTTTACATTCAATGGAATTGTTCTTTTTAATTTTCCCATAACCTTCCTTGATTAGTAGATGAGAAGGATGAAACTGATGACCAACCATGTTGTCTGACATTATTTGTAACAATTTACACAATACATCATCACAAAACTTAAGATCTCCTGGGATCTCTACAGTGCAGAAAAGAGCCATTTGCTCCATCTGGTCTACACTGACCCTCCGAAGACCATTCGCCCAGGTTCTACACTATCTCCATACTTGGCTAATCTACCTACCTACCTACACGTCTCTAAACATTACGGATAATTTTAGAATGGCCAGTCCAACTACCCTGTATGTGTTTGAACTATGGGAGGAAAGCAGAGCACAAACTCACTCAAACACGGTGAGGACTTGTAAACTCCACTGGTCGTCTCCCTATCAGAAGAATGTTGTGAAATTTGAAAGGGCTCAGAAGATGTACAAGGACGTTGCCAGGTTTGGAGGACTTGAGCTATAGGGAGAGGCTGAAGAGGCTGGGGCAGTTTTCCCTGGAGCATCGGAACCTTTTATAGAAGTTTATAAAATCATGAGGGGCACGGATTGGGTAAATAGGCAAGGTATTTTCTCTAGGGTAGGGGAATCCAGAATGAGAGGACATAGGTTTATCGTGAGAAGGGAAAGATATGAAAGAGACCTAAGGGGCAACATTTTCACGCAGAGGGTGGTAAATGTATGGAATGAGCTGCTAGAGGAAGTGGTGGAGGCTGGTACAATTACATCATACAAAATAGATTGTAATAGGTATATGAATTAGGAACAATGTTTTTAACACTAAAAAACTTTTTTTAATATGCAAGAGATTTTGACAGTTACTTTTGTGGGTGGTTGAAACAACAAAGCAGGATGGAACTAATGTGGTGAATTTGCTTCAGCCCATGTGTTGTCTTTTGTTTCGAGTAAAGACCTTCCCACCCACAGCTGCTCTCCCCCTCCATGCAAGCACCTTGTCAGCCTAATTAGGGTAGGTCCTCTGTGATTAAGCCACAGCTGGAATGTGATTAATATTCAGATTTAACCAAACTACATCCCTCTTTTGAGTAGCATGTTTTAATGAGCCGGATGTTTTATGTAGATAAAGCTCCCTTTTTTTTGACTGCCTATTTGTCAATCAACCTGTGTAAACAAAGCAAGATATTCACATGACTAAGTCAGTAGTGTAATTGGTGCACTTGTTACTGTTGTATAATCCTTTTAACTTCTTTTACCAAGTCTATTAGATTATTGGTTTTACTGTATAAATGATTGTGGTCAGTTGTAACTGAAAACCGTTAACTAGAGAGTTTTTAAATGAATGATTTGTGCTGGTATTTCAATGAGCACTTGTTTAAAATTGCAATTGTTATATTTAATCAGTTCTGTTTGAATGCAAAAACTGTTTTAATGTTACAATCCAAAAGCAGATAAGAGTAACTGAGTTGATGAATATTGAAACATAATATGTTACAGTATGAACAATACTCATGATACCAGGTTAGTAATCCAGTGGCAGTGACAAATTAATCCAGCGAAAATGAATTCACATCCCACCATGGCAATTTAAGTATTCTTAAATAATGAGGTCTTGAAATAAAAAGCTAGATTGATTTAACTACAGCCATAACTTTCAGACTGTTGTAGTCAATTATTTTATGAAGAAAACTTGCTGAACTAGCTTGGCTTGCATGTACCAATAGGCCCAGACCAAAATGGTTGTTGAAAACATCCCTTAATTATCTTTAGTGACATTCCAAAGAAGAGAATGCATTGAAAACTATCCCAAATCTAAAAGTGCATGGTGTTCCTTTGGGACATCTGTTTGAATCATGTTTGAGTTACCGAAGCTTTGATTTGTCATTGTGCTGAGCTTTAAAGAAATTGAATCGTGTGGGGAAAAAAGTATGCAACACTTCAATTTGTGTAAGTGGATCTCCTATCATGTTGTCCCATTTGACCTCAATTGATGACGTGCACTTCTGAGTCAGTGGATTTGAGTCCTACTTAAGGAGAACAGGTAATTGAGACTCACTTGTTAGAGATAATTGTTGAAAAACAGTTATGGCGCAACACAGGCCTACAATGTGGTATGATTTGTCAATGGGGACAGGGATCCTGAGTGAAAATGAACTTGACAGTTCCTTGCTGTCTATTTTCTTGTTCTGCAGCATCATCTTGCCCTCCCTGGTTACCCTTTGACTTTAACTGCATAGTGCTTTAATAGCTTCAGCCGTCCCATTTCCGTTGGACACAGTACCATGCAAGCTTCTCCTTAATTTCTGACCCCTTACTCCATCACCATTTTTCTACTCTGCCTCTTCACACTATACTTCACCATTATGACCTGCAAGAAATGAGATGTCCCAAGGCTAGGGTGGGATGCCTCTGACTTGCAGGTAGATTTTAAAGGAGTTTACATTATCGTCTCCCATTATTCAGGCTTTCTCCAGCATTCTGCATGCTATTTCATTGTGTTGTCACGGGCCAGTTATGTAAATATTCTGGCTGTAAGAGATGGTCAGAAGCTGGGGATTCTGCAGTGAGTAAGTTTTTACTTTTGACTCCCTTAGTCTGCCATCCAGAATGCACAGCTGTGCTCCGATGCAGTGCATTTGTTTGGATGGAAGTCTGATCATATTGAATAAGCTTGATACTATCCAGGATTCAGCAGTATACTTGCTTAGTATCTGTTAGTTCATTTTTCAGAGATTCTTGTACACTTGATGCAACTGCAATGCGCCAGCTTCTGTGAGCAGCCACTGCATTTTATTAAGCAAATACAGTACAAACTTTGGAGAAACTCTTAACACTCTCTCTTTGCCATGCTTGCGAAGTGTGTCAAGAGGTCTCCCTGAACAAAAGAATTGGTTCTTCCTTTAAATAAAATCTTTACAGCACAGCAGTAATACACACAAGACAATCCCACAGCCAGTCCCTCACAGTCACATGCCACTCAAGGCACCATGCAGTGGCCTCATCATTTCCAGAAACAATGTTATGTAAATCATTCCTTAATGGTCAAATCTGTTGCAAATCTTTTTTTATGTAAATATAGGATGCGGTCAAAACTTTAATTGCAGTGTTCTAACTGATTGTGATTAGGTGATGATGCAAATGGCTCTGAATGGCAAGGAAATGGCCATGTAAATGGCTCTGAATAATGGGAGATGATAATGTAAACTCCTTTAAAATCTATCTGCAAGTCCGAGGCATCCCACCCTAGCCTTGGGACATCTGAATTCTTGCAGGTCAGCAGAACAAGTTAACTTTTTAATATCACAGGTCCCATCCACCACCTTCAACATTCAGTTGTCCCCACAACTCCATGATGAACTGCAGCAACTGAGGTCCTCCAGCATTTTCAGCAGCTGACGGCACTGACATATGTACATGTGTCTATCCCAGCCCCTCACCATCATGACCAGTATCACTGCCAATTCATTCCCCCTGCTACCTGGACCGCTAGGATTTGTGCACAGCAGAAATTTCCACATACAAGTTCATGCATCACTTGTCGATCAATCCGAACACAACTGCAAGGCAGACCTGCCGCTTCATGGGAGCGTTGATGTTGATTTAGTACCACAGCAAACTTTGCCAGTTTATCAAGAATAGCAGTCAAAAAGAAAAATACCTCAAATGACAGATTTATCGTATATTTGGGATTTACCGTGACCTGTATAAGTGTTGTAGATCAGAGACCAAGGCTTCAAGTACATATTCTTTGAAATTTGCATTATGTGTAGACAGGGTAGATTAGGTGGTGTTTAGCATGTTTGCAGTCACCGCTTCTCTTTTGAAGATAGGTGTTGGGAAGTCATGTTGAGGCTGTGAAGGATATTGGTCAAGCCTCTTATGGTGTAATATACTGTTCTGATTGCCCTCCTAGGAAAGAGAGGAAATCAGAGGGTTAAGACAGATTTACCAAGATGTTGCGGGGAATGGTGTTTGGAGTTACAAAAATCTGCTAAATCGTAATGTTAAAAGATTTAAATGGGAATATCTCTCAAGACATTAAAGGGTTCAACTGCACTCTTTGGGGATGACAATCCTACAAGAATGCAGGTGACTCATTTTGTTTAATAGTCATATTCTACTACTCTCCTGTTATTGGCAAGTTAAACTATCATTCAATCACTTTCATTCAGAAATACTTTCTGGCCAGAGGTATGTTGCACCTGCATTGTCGTGGGGCATCACTGAGTCAGGAAATTGTCTGCATAACTATTCCCCCAGGATTAGGGCATTAGCATTTGCATTATCTCCACGGATGATCTCATCCTGCCATTGTATCTGAGGTAACTTGTGACTGAGTAACAGAGGGTTGTCTTGAATGGCATGTGACTGGGGGTGTGTGGATAGAAGTATCTGTGAGCATGACCAAATGACCTGTATAAAGGGGATGTGTTTTCTTTGTTCAGGGCCTTACTTTGACTCGATCTCTCACACCGAGGGGGTCAAAAGGGGTCACCTAGCTTGTACAAGCTTTTATAAAGATTAACTGTTTGCAGAAGTTGATTTGTGTGAATTGTCTTGTGTGCAAAACCTCAGGAAAAGAACCTGATAAGATAACCTGGGACTTTTTTTCACTAGAGCAAAGGAAGTTGAAGGATGACCTTTGAGGTTTATAAAATCATGAGGGACAGAGTTAAGGTGAATGTTAAGGGTGTTTTTCCTAAGGTGATGGAGTTCAAAACTACGGGGCATAGTTTTAAGATGAGATGAATAAGATTTTTAAAAAGACATGCGTGGTAATGTCTTTACGCATTGGTTTACATTTGAAATGATCTGCCAAAGGAAGTGGTGGATGCAGGTACAGCTAGAACATTTTAAAAGACATTTGGGGAAGTGCATGAATAGGAAGGTTTGGAGGGATATGGGCCAAACACAGGCAGGTGGGACTAGTTCAGTTTGAGTGTGGTCATTTTGGACCTGTTGGATTGAAGGGTCTGTTTCCCTGTTGGGAACTTTTTTCTTCTTTTCTTGAGATTCTTACACACTTGATGTAACTGCAATACATGAATGTCTGTGAACAAGAACCAACTTTTATTTAGCAAATACAGTACAAACTGTGGAGAAACTCTGAATGCTCTTTGACATGTGTGCGATGCGTGTCAAGGTCTCCCTGCACAGTAGAAGAGTTGCACCTTAGTCAGTAAAGCCCACAAGACCACTCCCAGTCATTCCTGCGCAGTCACATGCCACTCAAGTGGTTACATCATTTTCAGAAACCGTACAATGTAAATCATCCCTTAATGGTCAGATCTGTTGTGAATTGTTTTTATAAACTTTGGGGAGTATTCAAAACTCCCAGTTGTAATGTTCTTATTGATATTTGAATGGGGGATGAAAATGTAAATAGTAGGAGATGACAATGCAAATTTGCTTTTGAATAATGCAGAAATGGCCTTGCAAATGGCTTTGAATGCCAATAGATGGGAATGTACACTCCTTACATTCTACCTGTAGAAAAGAGACATCCCACCCTGGCCTGGGGGCATCTAATTTCCTGCGGGTCAGCAGAGCAAATTAACTCCTTTAATATCTCAGAATGACTCTGAATCTCTGTGTCTGAGTAGTTGTTTGAGGGTGAGAGAGAGAAGGCTGTCTGCCCGTAAGTCTTATTTAAGGCAGTGTTGCATTGTTATTTGTGATGTAAGTGTTATGTATGCCACTGCATTACATTGCTGTGACTTAATGTGTCTTTAAACATTGATCATGTGGACCTCTTCATAACTGTAATATTTGGATCATATGGTACACTCCTGGTCCTATAGGTACTGTTCCTTCATAGTCTCTGGGTCAAAATTCTGGAACCGGCTTCCTGAAAGTGCTGTGGTGCCTTGCTACCATGGACTGCAAATGGGTGACCCACCACCACTTTAAGGGTAATATGGTTAGTTGGTGTTTCCCTAATCGGTACATTCCATGTCTTTTAAACAAATAAAAATGTGTAAAGTCCAGTTAGAAGTCTCCAATCATTCCTCTGATTATCTAACCTGTCGGAGCCTCTAGCTTCATTCTTATCGGTCAGTTTGGTACTTGGTACATTGAGGTCATTCACAACGTCTTTGAAAGCAGAAATCATGTGTGCAGAAACTGACCTCTTCAGACTTCATTTATTGGTCTCCCCCAAAAAAAGCTGAATTAAAGAGTCTGTCAAAGCAGTATTTTAAGATTTGGTTTGATTTTTCAAAGTCTGAGGTTCTAGTTAATTGTCAATATGGTTAACCATTAGTGTTATAATGTATAAAATGTCTGATTTGGTTTATTGTTGTTACATAAAGCCAAGTACAATGAAACGTTATATGTGAGCAGTACAGATAGATCATAGGGTGCTTAGAACCAGGCATAAATGTTATGGCTGTACAGGAAGTGCACAAAGCAAGGTTAATGTTATTTGAAATTGGGTCCAACCAACAGTCTTAACAGCAGGGACGAAGTTGTTGTTCAATCTCTTGGTTTGTGTTCAAGCTTCTGTATCATCTGTCTGACAAGGTTGCGAGAGGGCATTACTTGAGGTAGGAGAGGTCTGTGGAACCTTTCCATAGCAATGAGAAGTGTAAATTAAGCCCCATGAATGGGAGGTTAGCTTCCATGATGGTCTGGGCTGTGCGCACAACTTTGTGTAGTTTGCTATGGTCCTGGACATTGCAGTTGTCATACCATGATGTTATGCACCTGAATAGGATGCTTTCTGTGGTGCATCTGCAAAAGTATCTGTGAAATCAGTATCGTGAATGTAATGTTTTAAATGCATCAGTGGGAAAAGCTATTGCTTCATCATTGAATAACTATTTTCCCTCAAAGGAAATAGTCTTAACTTTACTTAGCAAGTTGTGTGGGATGGTTTGGAAGATGATGGCAACTCTAAATCAGATGTTGCTGGGTTTGAAGGTACAGATTCTTGACGCTTTTGAACTTGCAGTCCCCCAAGTAGTGGGAGAGTTGCTATTGATCGCAATACCTTCACATTTTAGGGGTGGGGACCTCTGATGTTATTCCAGATCCAGTTGAGGCAGCTCCAAGCGTCCTCCGATTGTTTTCAGAGGTTTGACGGGGTGGCAGATGTATTGCTAATAGTCTTCAATTGAGGAAGCTGTGTTGGATGAGACAGTTACTACATCATGTTCTTGTCTGCTTTTCTAGGCACTCTAATTAGATATTTGAGCTTTGGATGTTAAATATTGCTTTCTCCACGAGATTTGTTTGTCCATCTTGTTTTCCCCCACCATGTTTCCTGTTTAAGCTTGTTTGGTCACTATACCGAGGTACTTCACATCAATCTATTTCATCGGTAAATTGAGATTCAGCAACTGTATCGTTAAAGCTTGCAAAAGGAAATTGCATTTCATTCACAGCAATATTTCTGTTGTGCATATGCTAGGTTCTTTTTCCTGAGATTCTTAACACACTTATTGCAACTGCAATATGCCAACTTCTGTTAACAACAACCAAATTTTAAGTACAGTACAGTACAAGCTGTGGAGAAACTCTTAGCATTCTTTGTCAGGCTTGTGAAGTGTGTTAAGAGGTCTCTGAACAAAGGAACAGCCCTTTTATACAAAATCTTTAGCATTAAAGTCAGTAATGCCCACAAGACAACCCCTAGTCACTGACCCCACCCACCCCCCAAACACTCACATGCCAGTCATGACAATGCAATGACCATATCGTCTCCAGGAACGATATAATGTAAATTATCCTTTTAATGGTCAAATCTGTTGCAAATTGTTTTTAACTACAGGGAGTAGACAAAATTCCAACTGTAATGTTCTTCATTTTGAGCAGAATGATGATGCAAATGTAAATTATCTGAGTAATAGGAGATGGCCAGGTAAATGGCTCTGAATGGTAGGGAATGGGAATGTAAATTCCTTACAATCTACCTTTAAGTCAGAGGCATTCTATCCTAGCCTTAGGGTATCCAATTTCCTGCAGGTCAGCAGGGCACTAACTCTTGAATATTCCACACAACCCTGACTCAAACTGTAACTATTTTTGTTTTGTAGCCCTGGTATTATGAATCCTAAGTTTACTTGGCAGTCAATTCACGACTGTCTTGACTTCAAGGATTGGAGACCGAAAAATGGCATTTTTAACATTCCCATTTTGCTGTTAACTCAGGTTATTCCATGGTGACAAAGGGCAGAGAATCTCAGCTATTTCTGATTCCAATCTCAGACTAGACCTCAGTATATCTTTGAGATTATACTGACAGGTGTCCAGAAGACTTTAAAGGAGTCATGCTGGCCATACTGTTGTGCTTTCTAATTATTTTGGATGGTAACCTCCTTTTGAGGCTGGGAAATTTCATCTAAGAATTGAAAAAATGGGGCGAATTACAATAGAGGTGAAACATATAACTCAGTCAAAATACCTGCCTCAGCTCATGACCCCGAACTTTCAGCTTGTAAACCCCACTTGGGCTCCCACACTTTGGCAAGCACTGCCATTCTGTATAAAATGTGTTTTGTATAGTTGTATAATTATTTAAACCTAATTTATTTTCGATAAACTTAAGTTATCTTTTGTCTTACATCCTCTTTTGTCAATAAACAATAGTATGTTATGAATTCTCAGGAATTATGTATTTATATTGTATTTCTCTCAAGCAGGGGAAAGAAGGTAATTGAGGATGAAAAATTATAGGATTTTCATGTGGTGTTCAGAGAAATTGACCTAGTTAGAGTTTAGTGCATCATTTGAAGTTTAAAGTGGAGTTCATGAAACTGAAGGTTTAATGCTGCCAAGCAAGATTTAAGCATCAGATCAAGGCCAAAATATGATCATGTACTTGTGTCATGATCCCTTGCATCCCAAGCCAGGACAAGACCAAACAAAAAATGTCAAATGATGTACAATCTAGAAATCTTTAAGTCTGTAAATTTATCAGAGAGAGGCTATGTAATCTGGATGAGAAAATCCACCAAATGAGCAATGATTAAATTTAGTACTTCAGTGATTGAGAAATTGAAAGATGCAATGCAAGTAGAAATTCTAGTTTGGATAAACTAATACGGTTAACTTTCTTCTGCACTGAGCGCTTTATTTATCTGTTTGTAATATATCTCTCCCCAATCACGCTGTGTGTAAATGAGCCATAGCATACGAGGGACTGTTGATACCTCTGACTTCACTTTAGCACTCCTGTCTTGATTTAATCCGTCATCAATTTTCAGACAATCATGCTTGGAAAATTCACTCCTTTTTCCAGCCTGACCTTTCCTGTTTTTTTCCTGCTGTTGTGCCTTCTCTTATTTGTAAAACATGCAGATATAGCTTCTAGGTTGAGGTATAATTGCTAAAATTTAAAGTTATAGAGACATCTCGTTTGAAAGATGAGTAAGCAGTCTTATTTCAAGCTAGACCTATGTTTTATGCCAGTTAAGTGAGCAAACACTGAAACATGGGTAACCCCTATCTGTGTCCTGATAGGAATGATGTAACAACAGCTAACTTAATGGGGATAACTTTTTCAAGGAATATTCCCAGTCAAAGCAGTGTTTTGAAGGCGAAGGATGAACAAAAGAAGAACTTTAACCATTTTAGGTTAAATGAGAGGTAATTAATTAGTGTTCAGGGACATGCTAAGTGTGACATGTTGCTGTAGAGATAGCTTGTCTGCAACATGTTTCACCTAGCTTGTGTGTTTGTTTCTCTGATACAGGCAGCAAGAGAACTTCCAGCAGGGTCAGCTTGGAAGGCGCTGGGAAGGCAGTAGTGTAACTGGCACTAGTCAAAGCAAAGATGTGGAGGCTGTTGGGAACTAGCTGTGTTCCTAAGTTGCAGTCATGAAGGGGGAGTGGTATTTAGGACTCATGCTTGGAACTCTAGTCTTGTGCAAAAATAATTTAAATTAGTTCTGTTTGGCAAAGGAAGTGGAAGGGTTCAGAATTGGAACGTGAAATCATTGGAGAAGAAACAACTCTAAGTTCAACGCAGAAAATGGGGGAGATACTAAATGAGTTATTTTGCATCAGAATTTACTGTGGATAGGGATATGGTAGATATACACTGTAGGGAAATAGATGGTGACATCTTGCAAAATGTCCAGATTACAGAGAAGGAAGTGCTTGATGTCTTGAAACGGTTAAGGGTGGATAAATCCCCAGGACCAGATCAAGTGTACCTTAGAACTCTGGCAAGCTAGAGAAGTGATTGCTGGACCTCTTGCTGAGATATATGTATCATCGATAGTCACAGGTGAGGTGCTGGAAGACTGGAGGTTGGCTAACGTGGTGACACTGTTTAAGAAGGGTGGCAAGGACAAGCCAGGGAACTATAGACCAGTGAGCCTGACCTCGGTGGTGGGCAAGTTGTTGGGGGGATTCCTGAGGGACAGGATGTACATGTATTTGGAAAGGCAAGGACTGATTAGGGATAGTCAACATGGCTTTGTGCATGGGAACTCATGTCTCTTAAACTTGATTGACTGTTTTGAAGAAGGAACAGAGGATTAATGAGGGCAGAGCTGTAGATGTATATGGACTTCAGTAAGGCGTTCGACAAGGTTCCCCATGGGAGACTGGTTAGCAAGGTTAGATCTCATGGAGTACAGGGAGAACTAGCCATTTGGATACAGAACTGGCTCAAAGGTAGAAGACAGAGGGTGGTGGTGGAGGGTTGTTTTTCAGACTGAGACCTGTGACCAGTGGAGTGCCACCAGGATCGGTGCTGGGCCCTCCTACTTTTTGTCATTTACATAAATGATTTGGATGTGAGCTTAAGAAGTACAGTTAGTAAGTTTGCAGATGACACCAAAATTGGAGATGTAGCGGATAGCGAAGAGGGTTACCTCAGATTACAATCCGATGGGCCAGTGGGCTGAGAAGTGACAGATGAAGTTTAATTCTGATGAATGCAAGGTGTTGCATTTTGGGAAAGTAAATCTTAGCAGGACATATACACTTAATGGTAAGGTCCGAGGGAGTGTTACTGAACAAAGAGACCTTGGAGTGCAGGTTCATAGCTCCTTGAAAGTGGAGTCACAGGTAGATAGGATAGTGAAGAAGGTATTTGGTATGCTTTCCTTTATTGGTCAGGGTATTGAGTACAGGAGTTGGGAGGTCATGTTGCGGCTGTACAGGACATTGATTAGGCCACTGTTGGAATTCTGGTCTCCTTCCTATCGGAAAGATGTTGTAAAACTTGAAAGGATTCAGAAATGGTTTACAAGGATGTTGCCAGGGTTGGAGGATTTGAGCTATAGGGAGAGGCTGAACAGGTTGGGGCTGTTTTCCCTGGAGCATTGGAGGCTGAGGGGTGACCTGGTAGAGGTTTACAAAATTGAGGAGCATGGATAGGGTCTCTTCCTTGGGGTGGGGCAGTCCAGAACTAGAGGGCATAGGTTTAGGGTGAGAGGTGAAAGATATGAGACACCAACAGGGCAACTTCTTATCTCACATGGTGATACGTGTATTGAATGAGCTGCCAGAGGAAGTGGTGGAGGCTGGTACCATTGCAACATTTTAAGAGGCATTTGGATGGGTATATGAATAGGAAGGGTTTGGAGGGATATGGGCCGGTTTCTGGCAGGTGGGACTAGATTGGGTTGGGATATCTGGTCGGCATGGATGGGTTGGACCGAAGGGTCTGTTTCCGTGCTGTACATCTCTCTTACACTCAGTGCCAGACAGGTTCTACTCAGTTTCCAAAGTGAATTCTTTACACTGTGGCAGCCCTTTTGATTGAACTGTGAAGGAAGTCTCAAAATTGTTTAATGTACTGTAGAAGTCATTGCTGGAAATAAGTGCAGTATTAAGTGTTTTGATTTAATAGGGTTGATTAGTGTCAATGAAATGTAATTTCAGTTTAGAAATTTAATTATACAGTAGAAATTTTTCAATGTGTAATCTTGTGCATTTTTTGCTGTTGAGTTTGACTTTCCTTTTTAAAGTCTCCCTTGAGCGGAAGTATGCTTCAAAGACTTTTCTAGAAAACTATTAAATCTGTGTGAAAATGCAGATTTCTCAAATACTTGATGAAATGTAATACTGTCAGAACAAGGTTTGCTTCACTGCTGGAGGTGGGGGATCAGGAAATGTCAAGATCTACCACCTCTGCTGTTTTAAGGCTTGGTGGTTTTGGTATACTGTAATTTGATACCTTAATATGCTTAAGGTTAACATACATGGTAAGGTCACATAGGATTCAGGTAATTTATTACCTTGGATAGAGGATTGGCTAACAAAGCAGGTTGGTAAATGTGAGTGAATGAGGTGCTGTAGGATTTCGTTCTCTGGTTCTGACTTTTTACAACCTATATTAATTTATGTCAGGAATAGAAAGTAGCCAAATTTGCATATGGCACGAAAGTAGCTGGGAAAGTCTGTTGCAACGAAGGAATATTATTCCAAATGGGTCAGGGTAGCTGAATGGACCAAAATTTGGCAAATAGGTTTAAAGTTGATGTGAGGTTATCCATTTTCGGTTGAAGTGTAGGCAACTTATCTAGAGAAGACTTGTAGTGCTTTGGTGTGGCGGTGTCCTTACTATTTTCCTCTGTTAAGAGTGTATGTGGAAAATAAGGCAAATGGATTTTGGCACTTATTGCTAAAGTATAAAAGTGAGGAAGTGTTGCTGCAACTGGTACAAAGTATTTGTGAGACTGCACATGGAGTATTGTATGCAGGTTTTGCCTCCTTCATTGAGGGATATTGATGCATTGGAGTTCGTACAGAGGAGATTCATTAGATTGACTTGAAAAGTAAGGGTTTGTATTTTGGAGAGAACAGTTTCGACTGAAACGCTGTGGAGTTGAGGAGAACGAGAGAAGATCTAATCGAGGGATATAAGGTTCTAAAGGTGATCAACAAAGTAGACATAATTTTCCTGGTGGGGAAAACTAGAATGAAAGGTCATAGTTTAAGGATAATGAATAGTGGATTTAAAATAGCTCAGACATTACTTCTGAGTGGCATGAATCTATGGAATTTGCAACCCCAGAGTGCAATGGAACAATGGAGTAAATTTGAGTAGGCAGCGTGATTGAGGACTCTGGGTCTGTACTTGGATATCAGTAGGATGAGGGGAGGACCTGATAGAAACTTATTATCAAGGGAGGCCTTGATTTACAATTGCCAATGAGATGATCATTCCACTGATAAGAGAGATGAATACCCGAGGGCACAGTATCAGAGAGAAAGGACAATCCTTTAGGACTGAGCTAGATGGTGAATCTGTGGAACTCATTGCTGAAGAGAGCTGTAGAGACCAAGTAATTGACTGTATTTAAGACTGGGCCTTGATTAGTAGGGCGAGCAAGGGTTATGGAGTGAAGGCAGAAGAATAAGGTTGACAAACGCATTAGCCAAGATCTATTGATAGAATAGACATAGTGGCTGAATGGACTAATTGTGTTACTATATCCTATGATCGTAACTTACAATGTTAGGAGTGAGGCATTTTTTTATTAGTACTGGTTTGAAGGGTTATGGAGAGCTGGCAGGAAAGTGGAGTTGAGACAGAGTTCAGGTCCACCATGATCTCAAATTGAGCAGGTTGAGGGGGTTGAATATTGTACTTCTGCTAATTAAATTCTTTTGTTCTTAACTGTCTGAGAAGATACGTATAATTTGAAATCTGCTTTTTGTAAGAGAGAGTTTATTCTTGTGTTTTTCCACTGTTTGTTGTTTTCACCTCAAACCTGTCTGTCTTGATATTAATTATGGTATAATCTATAATATTTGCTATTTCATTTCCCTTATGAGCAGTTCCTTGAACTGAGAATTTGATTCTCCTTCAAAGGAGAAAATATTCTTCTTTCTGAATCAAACTCCTAATTTTCTGAATGTAGGGACCTTGAACTTTGTTCTGAAATCAAAACTATACCAATGGCTGGAAAGGCACAGCTGGTCAGACAGCATCAGAGCAGCAGGAAAGTTGACATTTTTAGTTTGGGACCCTTTGGGACAGTTGTGCCTTCCCAGTTGCATGTTTTATTGACTCTGACTTCCAGCACCTGCAGCCCTTACTACAGGTTGTTCTGTAACATGGTGTGTTCTTGTGCAATCCCTGTTGTTGAAGAATTGCGCTTCAGAAGCAGTATCTGGATTAGTGGTGCTGGAAGAGCACAGCAGTTCAGGCAACATCCAACGAGCAGCGAAATCGACGTTTCGGGCAAAAGCCCTTCAGGAATAAAGGCAGTGAGCCTGAAGCGTGGAGAGAGAAGCTAGAGGAGGGTGGGGGTGGGGAGAGAGTAGCATAGAGTACAATGGGTGAGTGGGGGAGGGGATGAAGGCGATAGGTCAAGGATGAGAGGGTGGAGTGGATAGGTGGAAAAGAAGATAGGCAGGTCGGACAAGTCAAGGAGACAGTTACTGAGCTGGAAGTTTGAAACTAGGATGAGGTGGGGGAAGGGGAAATGAGGAAGCTGTTGAAGTCCACATTGCCCTGGGGTTGAAGTGTTCCGAGGCGGAAGATGAGGCGTTCTTCCTCCCAGGCATCTGGTGGTGAGGGAGCGGCGGTGAAGGAGGCCCAGGACCTCCATGTCCTCGGCAGAGTGGGAGGGGGAGTTGAAATGTTGGGCCACGGGGCGGTTTGGTTGATTGGTGCGGGTGTCTCGGAGATGTTCCCTAAAGCGCTCTGCTCGGAGGCGCCCAGTCTCCCCAATGTAGAGGAGACCACATCGGGAGCAACGGATACAATAAATGATATTAGTGGATGTGCAGGTGAAACTTTGGATGTGGAAGGCTCCTTTAGGGCCTTGGATAGAGGTGAGGGAGGAGGTGTGGGCGCAGGTTTTACAGTTCCTGCGGTGGCATGGGAAAGTGCCAGAATGGGAGGGTGGGTCATAGGGGGGTGTGGACCTGACCAGGTAGTCACGGAGGGAACGGTCTTTGCGGAAGGCGGAAAGGGGTGGGGAGGAAAATATATCCCTGGTGGTGGGGTCTTTTTGGAGGTGGGGTGCTCACCTTCCACCCTACAAACCTTCGCATCAACCAAATCATCCACCGACATTTCCGAAACAGCAGGCTTCAGAAGCAGTGTTTAGTGTTGGCGATGCAATCGTTTTACAGCCAACGCACGTTTTAAAAGTTCGCACTTTAGAAAGTGTGTCTAATTCATCAATTGTGTTAAAATGAATTAAAGTTTTGGAACATGTTATAGCAATGACCTGTATCTCTAAACTAATGGCTAATTTCTGAACTGATGGTTATAAACTTGACAAAAACATTCCTACCTATTTACATCATTAGGAGTCCGGTGAAGCACTTAATGTGTTTTGTTGGAATTGATAAAATAATGGGTCATTTCTAAGGGAATTTCTGCCTTGATATTTTTTAAAAATAAATCTTTATAAGCATTTCTGTTAGACTGAGTGTAGACTGAAGGATTAGCGCTTAGCAAAGCTATTCTGGGCAGGAGTGAAAGGAACAAGGTGGTCATTATGGGGGACTTTAACTTGCCCAACATTGATTGGAAATGCTTAATTCTAGTATGTCGGATGGATCAGTTTTTGTCTCTTGTGTGCAGGAGAATTTCCTGACACAGTATGTTGAAGGGCTCACAAGGGGTGAGGCCACATTGGATCTGGTAGTTGGTAATGAACCAAGGCCAGGTGTTTGATTTAGTGGTAGGTGAGCACTTTGGAGAGTGACCATAAATCAGTTGCATTTAATTAAGCAATGGAAAGGGATAGGTACACACCGCAGGGCAAGAGATATAGATGGATGGGGGAAGGGCAATTTATAATGCGATTTAGGCAAGACTTTGGAGGCATAGTATGGGGTAACAAAATGCAGGGGATGGGGACAATTGAAACATGGAGCTGGTTTAAGGAACAGATATTGCTATCCTTATAGGTATGCCCCTATCAGGGAGGAAGTGATAAAGTAAGGCAACTGTGGTTTACTAAAGAAATTGTATCGCTTGTTAAAAGGAAAAGGGAGGCTTATGTGACATTGAAATGCGATGGTTCAGATGAGGCATTGGAGAGTTAGATTAGCAAGGAAGAATTTAAAAAGAGAGTTAAGAGGAGCAAGGATGGGACGTGAGCAGTCTTCAGGCAGAGTAAAGGAGAATCTTTAAGCTTTCTATAGGTAGGTGAGGAATAAAAGGATGATTAGGGTAGGAATAGGGCCAGTCAAAGAGAGAAGCAGAAAATTGTGTGTGGACTCTGTGGAGATCAGAGAGGTGCTGAATGAAAATTTCTCACTCAAAAAAAATATTGTTGAGGAGAAGACTGAGATACAGGTTATTGGACTTGAAAAGATTGAGGTTGGTAAGGAGGAGGTATTACCAATTCTAGAATATGTGAAAGTAGATAAATCCCATCCAGCCTAGTGGACTTATGAAGATTTTCTGGGAAGCTAGGGAGGAGATGGTGGAGCCTTTGGCCTTGATCTTTGCGTGTCATCCTCTACAAGTTTAGTACCAGAGGATTTGAGGATTGCAAATGTGCTCTTGTTCAAGAAGGGCAACAGAGATGAACCAGGTAATTACAGACCAGTGAGCCTTGCGTCTATTGCAGGAAAAGGTTTGGAAAGGATTATAAATGGGAGGATTTATTATCATCTCGCAAGCAACAATTTGATTTCAGATAGTCAACATGGTTTTGTCAAGAGCAGGTCATGTCTCTGAAACCTCCAGGTTTTTTAAGAAAGTGACCAAGCATGTAGATGAGGGTAGGGCATTTGATGTGGTGTACATGGACTTCAGTCAAGCCTTGGAGGTTCCACCTGATGGGCTGTTGTAGAAAATGCGGAGGCATGGGATTGAGGGTGATTAGGCAATTTGGATTGGAAACTGTAAGAAGGCAGTGAATGGTGGTTGATGGGAAAATATTCAACCTGGAGTCCAGTTACTAGTGGTGAACCACAGGATCTGTTTTGGGACCACTTGTTTGTCATTTTTATAAATGACTTGGGTGCAGGCATAGGTGGAAGGGTAAGTAAGTTTGCAGATGACATTTAAAGTCGGTGGACTGATGAACAGTGTGGAAGAATGTTGCAGGGGGACTTGGATAAACTGCAGAATTGGGCTGAGAGGTGGAAAATGGAAATCAATGCAGGTAAATGTGAGGTGATTCACTTAGGAAAGAATAACAGGTAGGCAGAATACTGGGTCAATGGAAAGATTCTTCGTAATGTGGATGTGCAGAGGGATCTTCGTGTCCATGTACATAGATCCCTGAAAGTTGCCATCCAGGTTGATAGTGCTGTTAAGAAGGCATACGATATGTTAGGCTTTATTGGAGGGATTGAGTTCGGGAGCAGTGATGTTATGCTGCAACTGTATAAAACTCTGGTGCGGCCGCTCTTGGAACATTGTGTACAGTTCCAGTTGCCCCATGAGTGAAAGGATCTGGAAGCTTTGGAAAAGGTGCAGAGGAGGTCTACCAGGATGTTGCCTGGTCTGGAAGGAAGGTCTTATGAGGAAAGGCTGAGGGACTTGCGTCTGTTCTCGTTGGAGAGAAGAAGGCATAGAGGGGATTTAATAGACACATACAAGATGATCAGAGGATTAGATAGGGTGGACAAGGAGGGTCTTTTTCCGAGGATCATGACCTCCGCTTGTACAAGGGGCATAGCTGCAAATGGAGGGGTGATGGATTTTAAGACCGATGTCAGAGGCAGGTTCTTTACTCAGGGGTAAGAGTGTGGAATGCCCTGCTTGCCAATCATGTTGACTCAGCCACATTAGGGGCATTTAAACAGCCCTTCGATAAGCATTTGGATGATTGATGGGATAGTGTAAGGCTTAGATTAGTTCATAGGTCAGTACAACATCAACAGCTGAAGGCCTTTTCTGCATTGTTTTGTTCTATGAAGTGGTGAGACAACCAATGAGAGGGTAAAGCATATTTGATCTCATCCTCACCAATCTGCCTGATGCAGTTGGTATCTGTCCATGGCCTTAGCAATAGGGTCACTTTGTGGAAAAGAAATCCTGCCGTCACAATATATTCTCAGAACTTTGCGTTGTTATTGCTATCACTGTTAAATGGGGCAGACTTCAAACAGATCCAGCAAATTCATATTGAGCATGCATGACGTACTGTGGGCCTTGAGCCAAGTTGTACTCCAATACAATCTGCGACCTCATGATCTGGCATGTCTCCCATTTGACCATTTTCATCAAGCCAAGGGATCAATCCTAGCTCAATAGTGAGAGAGGGTATACGAGGAGCAGCACAAGACATACCTAAAAATGAGGTATTAACCTGATGAAGCTACACAGCAGGACTATTTGCATGCCAAACAGCCAAATCAGCAAATGATAGACCTAACTGATCCCACATCCAACAGATCAGAACTTAAGATCTGCAGCCTTAACGCATCCAGTTGTGGCGAGTGAACAATTAAACAACTTGGTGGAGGAGGGCCCTCAGCAAATATATCCATCCTCTATAATGGAGGAGACCAACACATCATTGTAAATATAGCAACCTTACCTTTTGTAACAATATTCAGCCAGATGTGCTGAGTATATGGTCCATTTTTGTCTTGTCCCCAGCATAACAATTTGATTTGCTCAGTGATATTTTAAAAAAAAACTGGAAGACACTGGAGTACAGTTCTGCTATAATGCGCTGCTTTAATGCGGATTGGCTTTAATGTGATTCAAGATTTTAGACTTTATTTGTAGACCGCGAACTTTCCTTTCCTATATTGGCTATACTGCAATTCCGGCCTCATTAAATAGCCTTGAGAGATTTTCTTGATACGAGATCACACTGTTAGGTTGTTTTTGTTGATATTCTTACACACTTGATGCAATTGCAATATGGCATGTGAACAGCCAAAATTTATTAATGAAGTACAAGCTTTTTGGAGGGATCCTTAATACACTTCGTAGGGATCATGGAGCCGTGTCAAGAGTTCTCTGAACAACAGGACCATTTTTTCCTTTGTACAAGATGTTATATCATCATCAGTAATGTCTACAGGACAATACCCAGCCACACTCCCATTGTCACATGCGACTCAACGCAATGTAGTGACTTGATTTCCAGAAACAGTGTGATGTAGATCATTCCTTAATGGCAAGATCTGGTGTATATCATTTTTTTAAAACTGCAGGGTGTAGACAGAATTTTAACTGCAACATTCTTCGTCGTTTTGAATAGGAGATGTCACCCTACCCCCCCAGGACATCCAATTTCTTGAAGGTCAGCAGAGCATATTAATCCTTTAACATCTCAGCACGAGAACAGAACTTCTGTTATATCAGAACTGACTGTGTTGTAAAGGCTATGGGTCCAGATATTATTCTGGTCATTATACTGAAGATTTGTGCTCCAGAGCTTGTCATAACCTTGAGGCTGTGCAGAGCAGCTCTCAACACTGACAACTAACCGACCATGTGGAAAGTTGGCTACATTTATCTTGTTTTGTTTGTACAAGATGTATCCAACCTAGCTGACTACCACCCTATGTTCTTGATTATCAGTAAGGTCATGGTGTCATCAAGAACTCCTGTCCAGCAATAACCTGTTCGCTGACGCCAGGCTTTGGTTCCACTCGTTCGAGACCTCATTTCATCCTTAGTTCAAATATTCCATAAGTGAGGAGTGATTGCCTTTGACCTGAAAGCTGCATTTATTGAATCATGTCATGCAGCACAGAAACAGGCCTTTGGTCCAAATTGTTCTTGGTGACCAATTTTCCCAAATTAAACTAGTTCCATTTGCCTGAATTTGTCCCATATCCTTGTAAGCCTTTCTTATTCATGTGCCTGTTCAACTGTGTTCTAAATGTTGTAAATGTATCTGCGTTTACTGCTTCCTCTGGCAGTTAATCCACAAATGAACCACTCTGTGTGGAAAAGGTTGCGCCTCTGGTCCCTTTTTTAACTTTTTTTTCCCCCCTCACCTTTAATATATCCTCTAGTTTTGAACTCATCTGAGGGAAAAGACCATTGATATTCACCATATCTCAGCCCCTCATGTTTCTAATAGACCTCTACAAAGTCACCCTCAACCATCTCAGCTCTAGTGAAAAGATGCCAGCCTATCTAGCCTTTCCCTGGACTACAATCCTCCAGTCCCAGTAACATCCTTGTAAATATTTTCTACACCCTCTCCAAGTTGTTAATAATCTTCCTAAAGCAAGGTGACCAGAACTTTACACAGCGGTTAGGGGCATTCAGCCGCTGATCGTCTGGTGACTATCTTCCAAGGCAGACTTCGGGACACTCATCAATGCAGAGTAGGCAAGCAGAAGGCTGATAGCCAAGTTAGGAACACACGAGGATGGCCTCAACTAGGACCTTGGGTTCATGTCACACAGTAGGTGACCCCACTACACCATACACGCGCGCACACCATCTCCTGCACATGGTGTCACGCCCACTCTCACCCATGTGCGTGCAGCAGGAGAATTGCGTTTCGGGCAGCATCCTGAAGAAGGGCTCATGCCCGAAACGTTGATTGTCCTGCTTTTGGATGCTGCCTGACCTGCTGCACTTTTCAAGCAACACATTTTCAGCACTGATCTTTTGTTATAAATTCTGTCTTATGATTCTCTTCCAAAACTACCTGATGAAGGAGCAGTGCTCCGAAAGCTGGTGCCTCTAAATAAACCTGTTGGACTATAACCTGATGTGATTTTTAACTCCTATCGATGAGCCCAGTGTACTTGTGCATTTAAGTGTGCAGCCACACAGGAGTGTGGCATACTATTCTATAATAAATAATCCCTGTGCATCAGAGAAATTAACACGTAGCAATGGTTACTGGCTTTTGGGCACAGCTAGTTGCAACCTTAGTCGAGAAACAGTTTTTGATGTAGCCAGTGTCTGCAGATGTTTTTATTGAATCTTTGCTAAAGTTCAGTCTTGTAATAGCACTCCCAATAGCATTTCAGGTGTTGAGATGAAATTTGGGCAATTTTGGGAAAGCAGGGTCATGAAGTCATTTTTGACAGACGCTGTACAAAGCGTGAAGAGTTAAGTTGGAAGAAGTGAGGTGATTACTTCAGTTGTAGCTTAAGTTAACATTCAAATGGTGAAGGTGGTTTATTTATTTTGAATCTCACTTCAGTAATGATGCAGACTCATTTGAAAGTTTACCCCTGAGTATTAAATCTGAGTTGCTAGATGGGGTATTAAGTATAAGTACTGCTGCATGGGGTTTCAAGAGGCTCTAATTCCACCCTCTCTCATTCCAGGTTACCAGGCGAGGTCTACAATGGGATCAATGGTATGTCAAGTGAAAGTGGTCCAGGGAAGAGATTAAGAAAATTATCAGCGATGGGGGATGGCCTAGAAAGTACACAAATGTCTTCAACACAGTCACAAGCTCAACCCCAACAACCAAGTAATGTTATCGGCAATCCACCCCCTCCTGAAACTTCCAACCCTAACCGATCCAAACGGTTGACGAACCAACTGCAGTTTCTCTCAAAAGTGCTCTTGAAGACAATATGGAAACATCAGTTTGCATGGCCTTTCCAACAGCCTGTGGATGCTGTGAAACTAAATCTGCCAGTAAGTTGTTTGTTTTTCCTTTGAATAAACAGTTTTGCTTTTATTGCTTTGTAGGCCTACCTTGTCCTGTCTTCATGGGAAAACCATGTTGTTCAGTTACTAACATGTCTGCAGGTATTGGAAACCCTGCTATATTATTGCCTGTTAATTAGGGATTTCTGGGAGTAACTTCATTTGTTCCTGCTGTTGGGATTGAGGGCAATCAGACTAGAATTAAACATACTATATTAAGTGTCAGTCTAACTTAGAAATATTTGCCTTTAAAGCAAAAGGCAAGGGTTCACGTTTCACTCCAGAAACTTGTAATATTTGAAGAACTGTTTTCTCAGTGTCCTTTTGATTGGTGTATTCTGTTGATTTGCTATTTGTGGGACCTTGTTGTGATAGTATGCTGAATTTGTCTCCAGAACAAAAATTGTGCAATACACAATTAATTTAATAGGAGGAAGTGAGAACTGCTGGAGATCATGCCTGAAACATTGACTCTTCTGTTCCTCGAATGCTACCTGACTTGTGCTTTTCCAGCCCCACAGTTTTTGACTCTAATAGAATTTAATAGTCTGAGTGATATACAAAGGCAGTTTCTTCATATTTTATGGAGCTCATTCAACCACATGATAACTCATTTTGGGACCCTGCTTTTAACAAAAAGGTGAAATTTTTCTGTAATTTACATTTTGAAGTCTAAATTACTTGTTGAGGTACGCAGTGATTACCTCCGATAGATGTCATATGTTGCATTGCGTTCATGCCTGTGTTCAAGTTCAGTGTGATCTACCAGGTACTAAGCTCCCAAGTTCAAAATACTGACAGTGCAAATAGTGAAATTCAAAAACGAGTGTCAGCTGAATTATTTTGTGGCATATCTGGTTGTATATGGAAACTCCATAGTGGAGAAGCTCTGAACAGTTTGTTGCACATTTGTGGCGGGGTTAGCTGCAAAATAGGCATTTACAAGAACATAATCGGAGATTGATTTCCAGCTGCTGAGAATCCACTTTTTACTAAAGGTGGTGTGGAGGTCTTGGTGTGAATGTTTCGTGCACTGTCATTGGTCCTTTGTCTCCAGGTGTCTTTTTAAACTAATTGGTTGAATTTAAACTGTTGTGAACTACCTGATCGGATTCCAAACTAGTTGTTTGTATGGGAACAGAATTAGATAATTGACCCCGTAGATTGTCTCATCAACACATATTCAATATAGTCAGTCAAGGTAAATAGCTTGCATATCTGTCTGGCCTGATCTAATTTGGTTAAGAATTCTGCAAGTTGCTATTTAAATTTCATTCTCAGCATGCTATTCAGTTGCCAATTTTGCTTTGTCCCAAAAGAGCTGGTATTTTGAGACATTTGACTGAGTGAATGGCAGCACGGTAACTCAGTGGTTAGCACTACTGCCTCACAGCACCAGGGACCCTGGGTTTGGTTTCAGCCACAAGTGATTGTCCTTGTGGAGTTTGCTTATTCTCCAGTGTCTGTGTGGATTTCCTCCACAATCCAGATATGTGCAGGTCAGGTGAATTGGCCATGCTAAATTGTCCATAGTGTTCAGGATGTGTAGGCTGGGTGCATTCGTCAGGGGAATGTAATAGGGTAGGGCAATGAATCTGGGTGGGATACACTTCGAAGTTTTGGTGTGGACTTGTTGGGCCAAATGGCCTGCTTCCACACTGTAGGGATTCTATCTGTTCTATGAACAGCCTTTTTATTGCCTCTAATGCCAGCATATCCTTCTTTAGATAAGGTGGCTAAAACTATTGACAGTATTTCATCTATGGTCTGATGAGTGCCTTGTATTGTTTTAGCAAGTCCTTCCTACATTGTTTCTTTTCAAATAAAGACCAAGATTCCATTTGCATTCTTTATTGTTACAAAACGGAGGTTGACCCTTGTCTGATAATTAAAACTGAAGCACCCAGAGAGGCGCATCTTGCTTTTGTAATCTGATAAGTGTGGCAAGTGGGAGAACTTGCCTCACTCCCCTGCAATCTGTCGTAAAGGAAATGAAATGCTTACACTCACTCTACAATTAACAAGTAACAATTTATTTACCTAACTCCAACAGTGAGCAAATTAACAGAATTCCTAACGAACTGAACAATTACTCCCTAACTATTCCCTAACTAAATTAAATTCTGTTGGTATGGTGTTTCAGTAGCAGGTTCCACATAGATCCAGTTAATAAGAACAGTGAATTTAAATGTAGTCTGTCAAAGGTCACAGTGGATCCTCCTGAACTTTGTATCATCTTCTGTCATCTTCCTGTCTAAAATGCAGCCTTAGTTATTTTCTGGTGTCAAAAATATTCGCTGATTATGCCATGTACCTTTGCAGGTAGATGCTGCTTTTTTTTCCTTAGTGCTGGAAAGTTCTTCATCTTGAATTGGCAGTTGACTGTTCCTTCTCTGTCCAATTGCTCCTTTGTTATATACCCCCATGAGACATCAAATTCTTATGATTGGTTTCAAGTTGTCAACACCAGATTTGAATTTCATTGGTCCTTTGTCTCCAGGTGTCTTTTTAAACCAATTGGTTGGATTTAAACTTGTCTGGGTAAAAATGCTGTGAACTGAATGGCTTTTTGGTACAGTGTGTCAATTGGAGCACTTGCAACTGCTGCCCACAGGCATTCATTTTCAAAACTTTAAGCATAAAAAGCACTTAAAGGAATGATGCAGTGCTTTCTTTCTTTCATTTTACAATTTTGCCCTTTTTAACACAGCAATTCATGACACCTATTATCTACAAAACTTTATGCTAGCTTCTTGTGACTCATACATGAGAGCTCCCAAATTTGTTCCTCAGCTGTCTGCACTCTTCCCTTAAAAAGGGAGGGAATTTTTTTGTTCTTACATTTTCTTATGTTATCCATGCTAAAAACTACCTCCAAAACCCCTTAAGTAGCTTAATGTATGGTACCTTTTGAAAATCGAAATATGATTCATCTGTTGCTTCCTGTATATTCTGCTTGTTGCTTTCTCAAAGTATTCTATTGAATCTGTCAGGCATGTTTCTCCTTCACAAAGCTGTGCTGACTTATCTTGCAGTTGTACAGCTAGGTGAGGCTGCACTTGGAGTAATGTGTTCAGTTTTGATCACCTTGCTATCTGAAGGATGTTATTCAACTGGAAGGAGTGCAGAAGAAATTTACAAGGATGTTGGCTGGACTCTAGGTCTGAGTTATAGGGAGAGGTTGGACAAGCTAGGACTTTTCTCTTTCGAGTGTAGTAGACTGAAGGGGGTCCTTTTGAGTGTAAGATCATGAAACACATGGATAGGGTGAATACACTCTATCTTCTTCCCAGGGTTGGGAAATCCAGGACGAGAGCATTAGTTTGAGCTTAGGGAAAGAATAAAAGACCTGAGAGGTAACTTTTTTGAGGGTGGTATGCATATGGAAAGAGCTGGCAATGGAAGTGCCACTTGATTATTTAGTAATTTTGTCACCCTATTAGAGTCTTCTGCTATGAAAACTGATGCAAAGTATTTAACTCATTCACTATTTCCTGGTTTTCCAGTGTTATTTCCTCAACCTCATTCTCTAAGGGGCCTGTGTTCATTTTGACTTCTCTATTCCTGATATTACTTAAAACCTCAAAAATAAATCCCAATTGTCTGGTTTACTGCCAATCTTTGCCACACTATGTATTTTTTCTTTCAATTTAATATCTTTAACGTCCCTGGTTAACCATGATTGTCTCATCCCCTTCCCAGAATCATCCTCCCTTTCTGCAATATGACTTTGATTGTAACAATTAGAAGATCATACCTGTTAACCTGTATGTATACCATTAATTAACATGTAAGGCCATTTTCTTTGTACGCCGTTTGAAGAATTTAGGATGAACAAATTTTTAAAATTCCACTCAGAAGATACTAATGTTGAGTTTATAATTAAATTCAATTTCTCACTTGAGTTTGGTGCTGTTTAGGGACCAGAGTTTAACAAAAAGGTTTAATCTGAAATTTCCAGACCAGGATAGTTTAGAAAACTTCTGACTTATAAAAACTGAAAACACAGGTATTTAGATGTTTGAAGGCTGTATCGGCAGGTTTGCTAAAGATCTAGTGAACTATCTTCACAGACCAAATAAGCTGTCAGAGTGCTAAAGAATTGAGATACTAGGCTAATTTCCTGGATTTGGATATCTATGGCAGAGAGTATTTTTTTAATGAGCTGGTGTGGGCATCACTGGCTGGCCAGCATTTGTTGCCCATCCCTAGTTGGCTTAGAACCGGTGGTGGTGAGCTGCCTCCTTGAACTGCTAGAGTCTATGTGCTGTAGGTTGATCCACAATGCCTTTGGGGAGGGAACTTCCATAATTTTTAACAATGATTTATGTCCAAGTCAGGATGGTGAGTGGCTTGGAGGAGAACTTGAAGGTGTTGGTATTCCCATGTATTTGCTGCAGGTGTCCTTCGAGATGGAAGTGGTCATGGATTTGGGAGGTGCTGTCTGAAAATCTTTTCAGTTCCTACAGTGCACCTTGCAGATAGTACACATTGGTGTTACTGAGCGTCAGTGTTGAAGGCAGTGGATGTGGTACCAGTGAAGCAGGCTACTTTGTCCTGGATAGTGTCAAGCTTAGAGTGTTGTTGGATTTGCACTCATGTAGACAAGTGGGGAGCATTCCATCACACTCTTGATTTCTGCCTTGTCGATGGACAGGCTTTGGGCAGTCAGGAAGTGAGTTACTCATCACAGTATTCTATGTCTCTGTCCTATTCGTGGTGTTGTCCTTGTCACCTGTATGGCTGTTCAGGACAACTGGTCGTGGGTGTGGATTGCTAGTTATCTGTATGTTCTCTATTGTGTTTTGTGCCGTCTTTGCATGAAATCTTGTAAATTACATTATTCTTGCACATGATCCACATCCATGAACAAACTAGCTACAACCACTGTCCTGAGTAGCCATACATACAGATGAGAAGGACCACAAATTTGACTGGGACAACACTATGATCATAGGACAAGATAAACAGAAAACTGCAGAGAATTTCTAGAAGCATGGCCCTCATCCATGGACTCCCATCAACAAACACACAGACTCTGCCTAGTGTACTGGCCACTACAGCGAACAATTGTAAGCAGCAGGAATTGAATCAAGTAAGCTTTCAGAAGAGACAATGCAACAGTGCTTCACAGGAGGCTGCAAAGCACTGAAGATGTCACTGAGACAGGGGAAGAAACATCTGCAAATCAACTTTCCAGCTCAGTGACCATATCCACAACTATGGCAATTGGCACCGGAACGACAAATGTGTATGTAAACCTTGAGTAAGTCTTTGGTACTGTTGCCAGAATGTTGTCAGAACCCGTAGCCTTTGCAGTACCCATTGTATCCAACTATTTCTTGATACTACAAGGGATGAATCGAATTGGCTGAAGACTAGTATCTATAATGCTGGGGACTATTGGAGGAGGCTGAAATGAATAATCCAAATGGTACTTCTAGCTGAATATTGCTCATGCTTCAGCTTTATACTTTGTTTGGATGTGTTGGGCAGTTCCATCTCTGAGGATATTTGTGGAGCTGCCTCCTGCAGTGAGTTGTTTAATTGTCCACTATTTGGATGTGGCAGGACTGCAGGATTTAGATCTGATCTGGTTGTTGTGGGATTGCTTAGTTCTGTCTGTCACTTGCTGCATATGCTGTTTGGCATACAAGTAGTCCTGTTTGACTTTACCAGGCTGGCACCTCATTTTTAGCTACGACTGGTGCTGCTCCTGGCAAGTCTTTCTGCGCACTCCATTGAACCAGGGTTCACCTCCTTGCTTAATGGTAATGGTTGAGTGGGGGATATGCCAGGCTATGAGATTACAGATTGTGCTGGGCTACAATTCTGCTATCGATGTCCCACAGCACCCCGTGAATGCCCGATCATGAGTTGCTAGATCGGTTTGAAGTCTGTCCCATTCAGAACAGTGATAGTGCCATGCAACGTGCTGCAGGTTACTCCCAATGTGAAGATGAGGTTTTGTCTCCACAAGGGTTGTGTGCTGGTCACTCTTAACTAATACTACAATGGACAAATGCATCTGCAGCTGACAGGTTGGTAAGGATGAGGTCAAGTATGTTTTTCCACTTGTGGTGAGGGAAAAAACCTACAGGTCCAGTTCTAGCAGTTATATAGGACCAGTAGTAGTGTTGCTGAGCCACTCTTGGTGGACATTAAAGTCCCTCACCCAAGTTTAAGGGGTAGGCCATTTAGGACAGAGATGAAGAGAAACTTCTTTACCCAGAAAGTGGTAGGTGTGTGGAATGCGGTGCCCCAGAAGGCAGCCGAGGCCCAGTCTCTGGATTTGTTTAAGAAAAAGTTGGGTAGAGCTCTCAAGGATAGTGGAATCAAGGGTTATGGAAATAAGGCAGGAACAGGATACTGATTGAGGATGATCAGCCATGATTATAATGAATGGTGGTGCAGGCTTGAAGGGCAGTATGGCCTACTCCTGCACCTATTGTCTATTTACATTCTGTGCCTTTGCCATCCTCCGTGCTTCTAAATGTTCAACATGGAGTACCGATTCACCAGCTGAAGAAGGACAATATATGGTAATCGGGAGGTTTCCTTGCCCACATTTAACCTGAAGGCATGAGACTTCGTGGAGTCCAGAGTCAATGTTGAGGACTCCCAGGGCAACTCCATTCTGACTATGTGCCACTGTACTACTACCTCTGCTGTGTGTCTCCTGCCAGTGGGACAGGACATATCCAGTGATGGTGGTGTCTGGGACATTGTCTGTAAGGTTTAATTCCATAACCATAACTATGTTGCTTGAATTGTCTGAGACGACTCTTCCAATTTTGGCAGTAGCCCCTCGGTGTTAGTAAGGAAGACTTTGAAGGTTTGACAGGGCTGTTTTTGCTGTTGTCTTTTTCTAGTACCTAGGTCGGTGTCAGGTGATCTGTCCAGTTTCATTTTTTTTAGACTTTGTAGCGATTTGTACATCTGAATGGCTTGTCAGGCCATTTCAGAGAGCAAGTCAAAGTCAACCACATTGCTGTGGGTCTGCAGTCACATGTAGGCCAGACCAGGTGAGGACAGCAGATTTCCATCCCTGAAGGACGTTTTTCCAACAATCAGCCATGATTTCATGGTCATCGGTTGATTCTTAATTCCAGGTTTCTTCATTGAATTCGCAATCTGCTATCTCCCATGGAAGGATTCGAACTGCGGTCAAAGAACAAAGAAAATTCCAGCACAGATATGGGCCCATTGGCCCTCCATGCTTACGCCCATCCAGATCCCCTCTTACCCTGTCGCCTATTTTGAGGATCTGTATCTGTCTGCTCCCTGCCCATTCATGTATCTGTCAAGATGCATCTTAAATGCCTGTGTCTACCACCACCGCTGGCAACGTGTTCCAGGCACCCACCACCCTTTGCATAAAGAACTTTCCATGCATATCTCCCCTAAACTCCTCTTCTCTTCCCCCCCCCCCCCCCCCACTTTGAAGTCGTGATTGAGTCCCCCACTCTGCGATAAAGCTGCTTTCTATCCACCTTGTTTATGCTCCTCATGATTTTGCACACCTCGATCAGGTCCCCCCTCAACCTCAGTCTTTCTAATGAAAATAATCTTAATCTACTCAACCTCTCTTCGTAGCTAGCATCCTCCATACCAGGCAACATCCTGGTGAACCTCCACTTCACCTTCTCCAAACGGTGGCTCAATGGACAGCACTGCTGCCTCACAGCGCCAGAGATCCAGGTTCAATTCCCCCTTTGGGCAAGTGTTTGTGTGGAGTTTGCACGTTCTCCCCATGTCTGTGTGGGTTTCCTCCTTTTGGTAACGTGACAATCAGAATTGTACCGAGTATTCCAAATGTGACTGAACTGAAGTCTTATATAAGTGTAAGATGACCTGCCAAATCTTATACTGAATACCCCCTCTGATCATGGAAAATGTACTCCTTGACCACACTATCGACCTGCGTTGCCACCTTCAGGGTACAATGGATCTGAAACCCAGATCTCTCTCTACATCCGTTTTCCTCAGGGCTTTTCCATTTACTGTATAGTTCATTCTTGAATTGGATCTTGCAAAATGCATCACTTCACCTTTGCCCGGATTGAACTCCATCTGCAATTTCTCTGCCCAACTTCCCAGTCTATTTATATTCTGCTGTATTCTGACAGTCCTCTTCACTATCTGCTACTCCACCAATTTTAGTGTCATCTGCAAACTCACTAATCAGACCACCTATTATCTTCCTCCAAATCATTTATATCAAACAACAGTGGTCCCAGTATGGATCCTTGTGGAACACCACTGGTCATAGTTCTCCTTTTTGAGGAAGTCCCTTCCATTACTAATGTCTTCTGTTGCTGAGCCAGTTTTCTATCTATTTAGCTAGTACACCCTGGACCCCATGCGACTTCACCTCCATCAACCTACCATGGGGAACCTTATCAAGGGCCTTACTGAACTTTAGTTTATGGCTTAATAGTCTAGCGATTAATACCATAAGGCCATCACCTTCCCTTTGGTGGCTGAGAATAATCAACCCAGTGGTGAAAGATGGCGCCTAAAGATTGGTGACTTCATTGGTTGGGGCAGATGTAGGTGTTGGAGGACAGATGATGAGCTGGTTGAAGACTGATGGATTATCTTTAAGCTGAACCTTTCTGTATTTAAAACTGTTCAAAATTGTACTGGATTATGGAGACAGTGGAAAATGTTTTCACTATACTTTACGGTTTTTCTTATTGAAATGCACATGGCAATAAAACTAATCATTCGTTTGTATTGGAGGCAGTCATTGCCTGACACTTGTGTAGTATGAATGTTTACTTACCATTTACCAGCCCAAGCCTGAATGTTGTCTAGATCTTGTTACATTTGAACATTGACTGCTTTAGTATCTGAAATGTTGTGAATGGTGTTGATCTCAGCACGTTTGGCGGTATTTGTGAAGCAAAAGCAGAGTTGATGTTTCTCATCCAGTGACCCTTTTTTCGAACTAAACATCAAGCCTTTCCTGTCGCAATGTCACCCCTCTACTCTGAACTTTCAGACACAGTAGCTCAATAAAGGTTTTGAGGTTGCACTATATATCTGTTTAGTTGAGGGAAGTGTACCAACTGGCGAAGTGATGGACAAACTAGTTTTGTCCTTAATGAATGTGAGGCTGGAAAGGCTAGATTTGCTAGATTTTCTAAGAAGGCTATTGACTATCGTTGAACTGCTGCAGATGTAGAGTTAATGGTCTTTGCATAATGGTATTTAGTAAGGAATTAAAGTTGGTTCAAAGATGTGGAAGGACTGATGTTTATGGTCAACTAGATTTTCATGCTCTTGATCCTTGAAATAACCTTGATTATAAGCACTGGTGTAGGTGATAATGTACTCGTATGGATGAAGGCTTAGTTATTGCCAGGAAACACAGCATAGAGAACAGTGATCACTTTCATGTTGTTAGGCTATGGTGATGACCACCACAGGGATCAATGTAATCTCTACTATCTTCCATAACTTTGAATACATTGTGGCTCCATTTGCACATGGCACCCATAGGAAAAGTAATTTGAGGCAGTAACGTGTCTGTAAAGGAATATAGATGAATTAAGTAGTGAGTGGTGTTTGACGTGTATGTTTCTGTAGTACATCACAGATCCTACTTGCATACAAATTAGGCATAGAGGTAGACCAAGGTGTTTGAGCCTGCCCCACTTGCTAAGATGTTGGATTGGTGTGTGACATTGTGTGTATAGGGTATAAATCTTCGAGGAGAAAGAGAGAACTGGAGATCAGAGCTGAAAATGGTGTTGCTGGCAAAGCTCAGCATGTCAGGCAGCATCCAAGGAGCAGGAAAATCGACTTTTCGGGCATGAGCCCTTCTTCAGGAATGCCATTCCTGAAGAAGGGCTCATGCCCGAAACGTCGATTCTCCTGCTCCTTGGATGCTGCCTGACCTGTGCTTTTCCAGCAACACATTTTCAGCTCTGTATAGGGTATAAGCAGGCAAGGAAATAATTAAGTTCTGAATTTAGTGAAACAAGGTTCAGCTGAGCAAGATGCAGATCAGATAAGAACTTGCACTTAACAGTGGGGTGCTAGAGGCAAGGGTAATGGGTAAACAAGGTAGAAAAGCATTTGGTATGTAGAGCCATTTAGCAATATTGGAAGAATTCAGTATGTAAAGTCAATTTAATAAAGTCAAAAGTGTTCATTATCAAAATCTTTTCTCCCAAGTGCTCCACACTCCCACCTCCCTGAGAATCTGTATTAGGTATGAGCAGGTAGGGTAAGGGTTAAGTTTTGGTTTTTGTGTAGAGCTATTTAACAATATTGAAAGCATTCAGTATGTAAGGTCAGTTCAACAGGGTGAAAAGTATTCATTATGTGAAGCCAGTTAAGGTAAATAACTTTCATTGTGTAACAGCAGATGGCTTAATCTTTGCTATTGACACTCGTTAATTGTAACGGTCACCCAATAAATATGTATGTTGCCGTATCTGGATGCTCCTCCCTGTAAAATTAGTATATAATTAATTAAGCAACTGGTGTTCCAGAAAAGGCTGTGAACCTCTCTGGCACGGGGGTGGGTTTGGGATGAGATCTGGACCTTGAGTGGATCGCGGAAATCAAATTGTAGGGTCTAACTTTGTTTTCTCCTCTGGATGTGGGTGTTGCTAGTATATCCACCATTGGTCTCTGCGGATACTTTCTATTTTAGCTCAAAAAACACAATTTGTAGGCAGTCGATCCATATAACATTTTATAAATTCCTACTTGAGAAATAAAGCCAGTCTCACTCAGGATTGCGATTCAGACGACTAACCTCGCATCTTTAATACGTTGTCTGAGCTCATGTCACCTTTTGTTACAAAATGCAAGTTATCTCCCAAATGTGACTTAGAAGTTCAGGGATTTACATTTTGATCCATCAAAACCCACAACCCATTCCAAAAGATGAAAGACTTATCAGCAGTCTGGGCTTGTTCAATATGTTGTTTTAATTGCATGATGCTGTGATCTTCTGTCTTGTAATCCTGCCCCCTAGTTATTTGATGAAGGGCTACCACTCTGAAAGCTAGTACTTCCAAATAAACCTATCTGACTACAACCTGATGTTGTCCGTTTTTTAAAATCCATTTGCTAAGGTCGTTCCTGTTCTGGTCGTGACTTTAACTCCTTTTTGTTGTCTACACCCTGTACTCTTAGATTTGTGACTGGCAGTGGTGTCAAACCTGGCTTTAAAAATAGTCCAGTGACCCTGCCTTCATTGCTTTCTGGCTTCAGAGAAAAATTGGGTATCTCTTTTCATTATTTGGAGATGTCGGTGTTGGGCTGGGGTGTACAAAGTTAAAAATCACACAGCACCAGGTTATAGTCCAACAAGTTTAATTGGAAGCACACTAGCTTTCGGAGCATTGCTCCTTCATCAGGTGGTGGAGGGCTCAATCCTAACAAAGAATTTATCGCAAACATTTAGTGTGATGTAACTGAAATTAAACATTGAAAAATTGATTGTCTGTTAAGCCTTTCATCTGTTAGAATACCATGATAGTTTCACAAAACCTTTTTAAAAAAAGTTGTATTCTCAGGTTAGCTGTTAACAATGGTGATAGCTAGACAATATGTTGAAGGTGTTAGCCCCATGTTCTCTGTCTATGCCATGATGTTTAGATTGATTCTAATCTAAAAAGTGAGATAACTGAGTTTTACATGAATGCATGTAGTTTTTGAGCAAAATACAATGTAACCCTGCAAGTACAAATTCACCCCACAAAATGTGTGCATGTGGGTCGTTGTCTGTCTGTCTGGGTTGGGGGTTGAGTGTGAGAAAGTGTGTGTGTGTGTGTGTAGAGTGAGTGCAGAGTGTCTTAAGTCTGAGGGAGAGTGTGTGTGTGTGTGTCGGTAACTGTGTGGGTGTCCATACAACCCTGTCACGGTAGGCGCTGCAAGATGTGTCAAAGTGTGGACATAGATACCACCATTACACGTGGGGACACCTCCCACCTTGTACATGGCAGGTACTCATGTGACTCAGACAACGTTGTCTATCTTGTACATTGCAAGCAAGGATGCCCGGAGGCATGTTACTCTGGGGAAACCGAGCAAAGGCTACGACAACGGATGAGTGGGCACTGCACAAGAATCAACAGACAGGAGTGTCCCCTCCCAGTTGGGGACACTTCAGTGGTTCAGGACATTTGAACTCTGACCTTCGGGACAGGCAGCAGCGAAAAGTAGCCGAGCAGAGGCTGATAGCTAAGTTCGGTACCCATAGGGAGGGCCTCAACCAGACCCTTGGGTTCATGTCTCATTACAGGTGACCACCATTTTGCATGCACGCACACACTCAATGCACCCCCTCACAGACTTAAGACACTGTGCACTCACTACACACACACGCTTTCTCACACTCAACCCCCAACCCAGACAGACAACGACCCACATGCACACACATTTTGTGGGCTGAATTTGTACTTGCAGGGTTATGTTGTACTTTGCTCAAAAACTGCATGAATTCATGTAAAACTCCGTTATCTCACTTTTTAGATTAGAATCAAACTAAACATCATGGCAGAGACCGAGAACGCAGGGGGCTAACACCTTCAACATATCGTCTAGCTATCAACATTGTTAACAGCTAACCCAAGAATGTAACTTTAAAAAAAAGGTTTTGTGATTTATACATGAAAGAAGTGAAACTATCATGGTATTCTAACAGGTGAAAGGCTTAACAGACAATCAGTTTTTCGTGTATAATTTCAGTTACATCACACTAAATCTTTGCTATAAATTCTGTTAGGATTGAGCCCTCCACTACCACTTGATGAAGGAGTGACACTCTGAAAGCTAGTGTACTTCCAATTAAACATGTTGGACTATAACCTGGTGTTGTCTGATTTTTTACTGAGTTTTCATTGGAAGCTTGTTTGTTTTAACCTACATGGTGTAATTGTAGCCTCTGGAAAAGAGGAACATGCTTTCAACTTCCCTGCTGTCATATTGAGCTGAATGCTACTTGCTTCCTTGCGACTAAATTGTAAACCCAGTTTTTGATCAGGGTTGGGATGAGATCTGAACCTTGAGTGGTTCTCAGAACGCAAATTGTCTAATAGGGTCTAATTTTTTTTCTCTCTCTATGTGGGTGTTGTTGGTAGATCCACCATTGGTCTCTGACTGTTCAGCTATTGCTAGTTCACAATCATTCCTTGATGCATTTAACTCTTTCTAGTGTTGGTATTCTTGATCAGTAGGTATTGATTACTGATATGTGAAGAGGGGGGCTTGAATTTAACTGGTAGATTTAAGGAAGGAAATGGAGGTGGACGTAAGATCATAATTCAGTGTCTGTCACTCGGAAGCAAAATTGTGGTTACTAAAAGTGGGTAGAAGAGATTTTGGATAACGCAAAAAGCTAGTTTAGAGCAAAACAATCTGTGGTGGATGGTTATGTAACATAGTCAAAGTATCTTGGCGAGAGCACTGGCAATCTTTTGTGCACGTTATTGCTGGTGATTATAATCTGCAATATTGTGTACCACCTTATTTTACTTCATAGAATTGACTGGACTTAAGTGTGTATCCCCGTATAGCAGCTTATTAAGCTGATACTTCATTCTGAGGTGATCTTCTGCACCCTTCTACATTTTGCATTCAATCAAACTTTTGCATATTTTATAATCAATTTGTTCATAGATATTAAGTACCTCTCTGGAGCAGGTAGCACTTTGGCCCCACTGAGTTAGGTTAAAAGGAGTAGGTGATGTGACTGTTCATGAGTTTATCATAGTTCATGGATTTTGCCATTTATGCCCATACAATCTTTTTGTATGTCTCTGCTTTCATGGTGGCATGTGGACTGTCTTCATTGTGAAGAATATACTTGGTCTCCACAAGTACCGATGAAAACTGTTTCTTGTACATAGCATTAACCGTGGCTGTGAGAATGAGGTCAAAAGCAGTAGATTTTACTTGGACTTCCATCAAGTCTGTGACTATTTGGAGGCAGATAAAGCTGAAACCAGAGACCTGAAATGGAAGGGATGTAGCAGAAATTGGTTTGGTATAGAGAAAGTGCTGCTTTTGGTCGTTAATGGCAATTGTCTTTGCCCCAGGATGGGTGATTTCAAGATTAGGAGGTGCATTTTTAAGGTGAGAGGACAAAAATTTTAAAAAGATGGGCAAATTTTTTGCACAGGGTGGGCTCGAGTGAGGAATGGACTTCCTGAGGAAGTGGTGGACGTGGGTACAATTATCAAGTGTTTATAAGACATTTGGATAGATACATACATGCACAGGGAAGGTTTGGAGGGATATGGGCAATGAGCAGACAGATGGGATGAGTTTACTTTGGGTTGATGTTCAGCCTGGGGTTGGACTGAAAGATCTGTTTCTGTGCTGCATGAGTCCATGATTCTAAGTAAGCCGCTTGCATATTTGCTCAACATCGGCTGTGTTCTGTCTGGAAGCTATGCGCTTGAGACTTTGACAGTGCAGTAGTTGGTATCATGACCAAGCTCCACCTGTATATTGGAATGTTCAACCAAACATACAGAAGGTTATTGTGCCATTGCTCCTTTTGGAGTCTTCCAGTGGTTTGATAGTTGCAAAGAAAAGCTGGGTGAAATTTCAGAAAGCGCTATTGAAATCTTGTGGATCTGGCTGCAGCTAAAGAGAAACAAAATTTCGAGTTCAATGACTCTTTTTTTTTCAGAACCAGTCCCTTGACTTGAAGTTGACTTTGCCACCTTCCATTTTGGAAGTTGCTGATCACAACTGAGTGGTTTCTTCTTCCACTTATTCCTCAGATATTTTAATCAATAGTTTTTGTTTTCATGGCACTGGAGGCTTCCTGGTTGTTTTTCTGATTTATCATATCAAATGCATATTACTGAATTTACTTGTTTAATACATTGATCAACAAGCAGAGGCTTTTGCTGATGAGGCCATTATTTATTATCGATCTTTCAACCCTTAACGGAGTAGTTTCCAAGATCGCTTTGAGGCAGATTTAAAATCAAAGTTCACCATGTTGCTATCAATTTGACCAGTACGTAGACCAAGTATTTAAAAGATATCAACTAACTAGATTGACCATTGCTTATTGTAACATTCTATGTTACAGATTCTCACTTTTCATTTCAATACTGACTGGCTTACCCACTGAGCTGTGGTTTTCAGAATTGAACTTTTTGTTATGCATTTGTAAGATTTGGGCATGGCTGGGAAAATGATGCTTGAGAAAGTGCTGGTGAGTTGTCGGCTTGAACTGTTGCAGTCCATGTGGTGTTGGTAGACCCTCAATGCCTTTTAGAGAGGGACTATGACCCAGTTGTACTCGAGTGTTCTGCGACTTTGGATTATTGAACTTGTGCCCTGAGTTACAGGTCCAATGAAATATACCACTCTGCCAATATCTCCCGTGTTTTAGCACAAATCCACAGAGCTTTATTTAGTTATAAACAGAATAGAATTAGAGACATGGGTGAACTACCGAAGGGGACACTCTCTGAAAGATGGACTGTACCTCCATGGAATTTGTCTCGATTTTACTAAAACTACATTTCTTTTTCATTTGGCTTTTGGAAGAAATGGCTAAAACTACTTTTAACAATTTGCAGCTCTGAAAATATGTTGACCGCAGGGTCCTGGTGCCCATTGAGCTGAAGAGCTGTGATACTAATTGTGTTGTGCCTTGGGTGTGAAGCCACTTTGGGAGCAGATAACCAAGCAGTTAAGCATCCTATAACCTTAAGCTCCACTGTTGTCTTCAAAACTCTGTCCATATCTCAAAGCATCTTTTTTTTAATCTTAACTCTTTTTTTTGGAAGCCAAATTTTAATTTTGTTTTCCCCTGCATTCTGCTTCCCTCCCAGGTTGTGTTGAGAACATCCTTGGTTGGGAACGGCATAAAATTGGACTTGTTTTGTGATCGATCGCATTTTTTCCCTTCAATTTTGGGATTGGAATGCATGGGGGTGATGTATGTTTGTTTTTATGTTGGGCTTCGTGCAGTGTCTGCAGAATTCTTTATTCTACGTATGGTAGGTTCTTGAGCATAATGTGCTATGCGTTAATGTTCTTTAACAACATAATGCTACGTTTCCTTTTTGAACTTAAAAATCATTTCTGAGTGAAGGAAGGCTCAGGAATATCGTGCTGAGTTTGTGGTAATAGTGGGATCTCCAGTTGACCATTGCTTTCAGATGCAGATTCTTTCATCATTAACTATATATTTGGCAATTTTGTCTCAATTTTAAAAATTACTAAAGATGACAAGGTTTTCATTTAATGTTCTAGTTGGGTTTCTTATGGAAGCAGTAATTTATGTAGATAGTGCCTAACTAATCATTTATTTCACCTGATTGTATTAACTGTTGACTTTGGAATTGCCTCTGTAAACTGAATGTGAAGGTTCTGCATGAAGTTGCCTGTATCAATGCGTTTGCTCTCACCTGGCACGTAAATGGTGCTTATGGAGTCAATTTCTGGATTAGTGGTGCTGGAAGAGCACAGCAGTTCAGGCAGCATCCAAGGAACTTCAAAATCGACGTTTCGGGCAAAAGCCCTTAAGTCAATGGTTGCATTAACTCTCAGTAGAGAACATGTAGACTATTGATGAAGTTTGAATGAAATTTTGTCCAGTGTGTGGTATAAGGATTACCTTTCCACCTGAAGGCTGTAATTTTAAGTTAACAGGTGATTATACTGATCTAATTAATCTCTTTTCAGGATTATTATAAAATCATCAAGAATCCTATGGATATGGGAACAATTAAAAAGCGCTTAGAAAACAATTACTACTTGAACGCCCAAGAATGTATTCAGGATTTCAATACCATGTTTACCAACTGTTACATTTATAATAAGGTAAGATCTTGACATATTTAAGGTAAATAACATGGGGAGCAGCACATAATACTGTATATGTACAGCACCTCCATGTACCAGGAAAAAGCTCATAATTAAACTTCCTCCTTTTCTGAACTTTGCGTGAACGTAACCGAATCATATCATTCAGCTGTTACCTCACCCAAGCTACCAGTTTTCTATTGTAAACCTAGTTAGATAGGAACCCCTTAAGATGGAGTTCTCTTTGATGTCGAACAGTATCCAAAAGATCTGCTCCTGGATAGGCTCTCCTCCGCTCAATACAATGTTATTCAGCATCAATTAGGTGCCAGTTGGAAAGTGTATGCAAGTTATTTTGTTACTGAAGTGCATGTTTGGTACTGGGTATGAGGGGGTGTTTTGTGATACTAGTTGTTGGATCATTCCATTTTGTGGGGTGTCAGATGATGCATTTTATTATGTCCCCTGCAAAACAACAATATTTTGATTTAACTTTAGGTGAAGACACAGGTATTGAACATTAAATGCTTGGTGTAGTGTTGCATCACGTTTGTGCTTTTAATTTTGTATGAAGGGATGTGATAGTATTTTGGAAAATAAAATGCTGGGTAACTCTGAAATGAGTGGTCTTAGTGAATACTTAAAGCAACGTTAATCACCTCATTTATCAGCTATTGTGTTGAAATCAAACTTCAGGGGTATAAATCTCTCTTTGGTAAGTTGAACAGAATCTGAATCACCGTTCACTGCGATGTGTTGCAAGACAGTAGCTGGCTGCAGAAAAACAATTGCAGCTACGTTTGCGAACATGTGGTGGTGTCATTAAAGATTGATGCTAAATGATTACATTGTTGCTTGGATGATGTGCAGTTTACTCATTAGTAGTACTCAGTATTTGATCTCAAATTGTGTCTAATTCAGAAATGAGCCGGGAATTGCTTACTTTAGGAGCAAATTATTGCTGATGCTGGAATCTACTGAAAACAACAAATGCTGGAAAATGGGAAGCCTTCAGAAATGAGATACTGAGTGTCCAGTGGCAGCATATTTCTGTTAGGGTGAAAGCAAAGGCTGGTAGGTGTAGGGATAACGAAAGAACTGGAGGGTTTGGTTTTAAAAAAAAAAGAAGCATATGTCAAGTATAGAGAAGATCCTTCGAGTATAAAGGCAGTGGGAGTATACTTAAGAGGGAAATCAGGAGGGCAAAAAGGGAACATTGCTTTGGCAAATAGGGTTAAGGAGAATCCAAAGGGTATTTACAAATACATTAAGGACAAAAGGGTAACTAGAGAGAGAATAGGCCCCTGAAAGATTGCATATTGGCCTTTGTGTGGAGTTGCAAGAGATGGGAGAGATATTTAAACGAGTATTTTACATTGGTGTTTACTGTGTAAAAGGACATGGAAGATATAGAATGCAGGGAAATAGATGTTAACATCTTGAAAAAATGTCTGTATTACAGAAGAGGAAGTGCTGGATGCCTTGCAATGCATAAAGGTGGATAAATCCCCACAACCTGATTTAGGTGCACCGTAGAATTCTGTGGGAAGCTAGGAAAGTGATTATTGAGCCCCTTTGAGATATATGTAACATCGATAGTCACAGTTGAGGTGCCGGAAGACTGGAGGTTGGCTAAGGTGGTAAGGACAAGGCAGGGAACTATAGACCGCTGAGCCTGATATCAGTGGTGGGCAAGTTGTTGGACTGAATTCTGAGGGACAGGATGCACATGTATTTGGAAAGGCAAGAACTGGTTATGGATAGTCAACTTGGGTTTGTGTGAGGGAAATCATGTCTCAGATAGTGAAGAAGGCATTTGGTATGCTTTTCTTTATTGGTCAGAGTATTGAGTACAGGAGTTGGGAGGTCATGTTGTGGCTGTATAGGACATTGTTTAGGCCACGTTTGGAATATTGCATGCAATTCTAATCTTCCTATCAGAAGGGTATTGTCAAGTTTGAATAGGTTCAGAAGAAATTTAACATTGTCAGGGTTGGAGGATTTGAGCTATAGAGAGAGGCTGAATAGGCTGGGGGTGTTTTCCCTGGAGTGTTGGAGGCTGAGGGATGACTAAGATCTTGAGTGGCATAGGTAAGATAGACCAAGTCTTTTCCTTGGGGTGGAGGTTAGGGGTCCAGAGCTAGAGGGCATAGGTTGAGGGTGAAGGGGGAAAGATATAAAAGAGACCTAAGGGGCAATTTTATGCAGCAGGTGGTATATGAATGGAATGAGCTGCCAGAGGAAATGGTGGAGGCTAGTGCAGTTGCATCATTTTAAAAGGCATTTGGATGGGTGTATGAATAGGAAGGGTTTGGAGGGATATGGGCTGGCTGGCAGCTAGAATTAGGTTGGGTTAGGATATCTGGGTGGCATGGACAAGTTGGACCGAAGGGTCTGTTTCTGTGCTGTACATCTGTATGACTCTGACTCTATCACAGCAAGTCAGGCAGTGTCCATGGAGTGAGTAACCGAACGTTTTGAGTCGAGATGACTCCTAGTCAGAACTGACATGAAGTGTCGGGGAACAGCATTTCTGCAGTAGTGAGAGGATCGTCCCGTTTCCTCCCTCAATCCAAGCAAAACACTCAAAGACACCATATAGTTTTACCTCCTTCATCCTTATTCTGGACCTTGGAGGGAGAGAGAACGACCGCCCATTTGCACAGGGACATGATTTCTCTGTCTTCTCTGGAACAGCAGTTTCTTAATTATATAATCATTTTACAGGGAGGAGCTTTCAGATAAGGCAGCATACATATTTATTGGATGACCATTACAATCAGCGAGTGTCTATAGCAAAAAAGAAGCCATCTGCTTTTGCACAATGAATGTTCTTAACTTTAACTGGCTTCACCTAATGAACACTTTTCACCTTGTTAAACTGACCTTACATACTGAATGCTTTCAATATTGTTAAATGGTTCTACATAATGAATGCTTTTCCACCTTGTTAACTCATTACCCTTGCCTCCAGCACCCCATTGTTAACTTTATGTTCTTATCTGATCTGAGTCATGCTCAGCGGAACGTCTTATTTCACAAAACTCCGAACTTCACTCTTTCCCTACCTGCTTATACCCGGCACATAACTGAAGTTTATTTTGTTAAGATGTTATGTTCTATGTCATTAGTTTCGTTACCATTTCTCAAAGTTGCTCAATGTAAATGGGCTGCAATATTTCCTCTGTGCAATCTGTTTCCATTCACAGTTTCTTTCTTTTTAACTGTTAGATTAAGAACTAAGTATCTTCTTTGCTTATTGCTATCATTAAATTGTTGCTACTGATTGATATTATTTAATTAACAGCAAGGAGATGACATAGTCTTAATGGCAGAAGCTTTGGAAAAGATCTTCCTTCAGAAAATTTCAGAAATGCCACAAGAAGAGATTGAAATACCCATACAGCCTACCAAAGGATCACGGGGTAGGGGCAGAAAGGAAACAACAGGTAAATGTTTTTTGTCTTGTATTCCTTAATTAGGGGCTGATTCGTTCAGGCTATCTCATGCCTGTCCTAGCACTGACTGCTTCGCTTGTGCATTTCGCTGTGATTTAAAAAGGTTGCATATTTTCATTTCGAGCATGCTATGTTATTGTTTCACTTAGCAAAGAACCCACTATTAAATTTGAAGATAGTTTTGTTGCCTGGGCTGTTGTAGGCTATGAATGAAGAAATTTCATCTTAGTTTGATTACATGTGATATCGTGGTTTGTTGAACCACTGATATTTGCATTATATGGCCTTCTGTATTTGCTGTTCCTCCTACTTGTAAATAAATTTCTCTACATTGTGAACTGTCTGATCCAAGTTCTCTTCTAGTGTAGCTCTAAAACTTTGCTTCACCATATTTTTATCCGGTATTTAACTTGTATGTTTAACTTTTTGAATATATCACCAAATGTTATCTTTTGGAACTAAAGGGATAGCATTGTAACATTCTTTTTGAATTAGTTTGTGTAAAGTGTTCTACCTGGTTATACTCTTGACAAAAGATTTTGGAAGGACAAGTAGTTTGACCAAACTGATCTTTAAGTTTTGTATCTACCTTATTAAAAAATTGTGCTTGTCGAATGTATCTAGTTATGAGGACATTAAAGGATGCAATAAAAGGTAAAACAAAAGAAGGGATTGTGACCACTAACTCCTGAGTAGTGCTGTTGAATGTTACTGTAGATGTTCTTAGCAAGTAATTCTACTTCGTTCCCTTGAGCAGCAGTGCAAACATGTATCACACCTTTCCAGGAGAATGCTTATTTTCGACCTGTGTTTAAAATGTGATGGTCTAACTTTGTCTTCACCCTCTTAATATGCACAAATTAAATAAGGATTGCTGCTAATAGCATTTTCCTTTGTTTGAGTTGCAAAATAGCTGCTGAGGAAGTGTTTTAGCAATAAACCATTAACTGGTGCCCTGAAACTGAGAATATCCTGATAACATAATTTGCATATTGACCACAGTTGCGCGGTGTAGATGGAATAGTACAGTTGATTAATATGCATATAAAGTAGGAGAAAGCGAGGTCTGCAGATGCTGGAGATAAGAATTGAAAAGAGTGACCCTGGAAAAGCACAGTAGGTTCAGCAGTATCCAAGAAGCAGGAGAATTGGTGTTTTGGGCGTAAGCCTACATATAAAATAGACAATAAAAAATAGCAAGACCTATATTAAGTTGTGATTTTTTTGTTGTTTTAGGTATGCATTTTGCCATTTTTTTTCAATGTTGTCTCAAGGGTATCTTTACACAGGTACTTGGTTCCTTGTAGAGAATATTCTTTTGCCTGCATTAGCTTCAAGGAATTGATTTTTTTGGTTGTGGATAAATAACAAATTAATAGCATTAATCTGTAACTAATTCCTTTGGTAATGCCATGCTGGAAGGCTGACTGATGGTTTGGGTTATTTTTATTACTGAGATTGGTAACATTGCAAACCAAGACCCTATTGACTTTGTCAAGTCCAGAATGAATCCCAAGTAGGGAATAGTTCGTATTTGTTTTTCTAGAGGCTTTGGTTACACACTGGAATATTGTTAGTGCTTAACTACTATCAACCTATTGCTTAAATCTGGAATTCATTTCCAAACTCCACTCACCCGCCTCTGTACTAATACTCCATAAAGGGCATTGCTTCGATCCAGCTTTTGGCCTTCTCTACTCATCATCTTAACTGGCATGCTGTCATAGTTTGCTGGATGCTGCTGTGGAACATGGGCAGTTCTGTTATGTTCAAACTGCTGTATAAATATAAGTTGTTACTGCTCTGGACTTAGATTGTGTGCTTACAGGGAATTACAGGCAACAGAAAACAATCCATTTCTGATCTAGGTTGATAATGTAACATGGTGATTTTCTTTTGGACTAGGCAGATACTTAGCTGAGAAAACAAAAAAAACTCTGCTTTTCAGTTCTTGAATTGGTAAGCAGCTAAGTTGATTGACTGCAGTAGTATAACCTCTGCTGCCTTCCCAAATCTCTTCCACTTGTAAGACTTGAAAGAAAGATGATGCAGGAAGACTATTAATTAATTCATTTTAATTTACTTGAGTCAGTCAAATTCTACACTTCAACAAGCCAGTGTTTTATGTGAGGGCAATCCATTCTTGCCTTAAATAGAATATTATAGATTTGCCCTATGAGTAAAGGGTGTCATTTATCAAATAAGAGCAGGTAGCTCCTTTTGTGAATTGTGTGCTCATAGTGCTTCATTTGTGGCAATCTTAGACTATTTAAATTCTATATTTTGGTTTTCTGTAAATAAACTGACAGTGGATTAAAATTCCTAAAGTAATTTACTGGCTAGATCACTTAAGAATTTGCGGATCTATTCTCTTGAGTGACTAGGCCTCTTCAGTTAACTGAATTTAGTGGCTTTAGTGCCAGACCCCCACTCACTGATAGCGATGTTGTGGGATCATTGTTACTGCTATAGCTAACCAACCACTACTGATGTAACTGTCAGCAGAAAGAATTGTTATAGTGCTATAGAATTTCCAAGCATCAAGATGATTAATGTCCTTGTATATTGACTGTTAAACTTAAGCAGCTTTTCTGAGGGATTATGGGAAAAAGTATCAATTATGAGTAGGTTTCCAAGTTAAAGTTGGCAGTAATGGCAAGAGTTTCTAATACATTAACTGCTTTAACTTTCCATTTTAGTATTTGGCATTTACATAAATCAGTAAGAAGTCACCTAAATGGGTTGGAGCCTTATTGATTAGTCTGTGTATTTTGTCTTCACGTGATTTTTTTTTCTTCCTTCCTGGAAGATTCCAAATATTTCATTTCAGCAAATGCTCACAGCATGCGAGACATACAGTTGTAGAATGTTTCCCAAGCCAGTGTTCTCCCAGGAAGTCAAAAGCAATCAAACGACCGCTATCATATTTAAAGACAATATTTTATTTGTGAGCATACCAGTTTTGACATCTTCCGATATTGAGATATATTGGGAATCATTAAAATGCCAGCAAATAATTATCCTTAACTGTATGAAAAAGCAGCAGCGGTTTTGTGCATAGCAAGGCACCATGTCAAACACAGTTGCTAATTAATCTACACTGTTTGAGAGCTAACTGTTAACTTAAGTTCTTAGAGCATAATTTACTCTACACAACTTTTCCATAACTTGTACTTTTATGGAATGCAACCACTTAATGATGTGGGACATCTGTGTTGAATCATTTTCTTCCTTTAGCATCCTATCAGGTGAATTTTAGTTTTTTGCAAAGTGTTGTTGATTCTTCTTACTATTGTATCTCCCCTAATTGAGATTGGCTTGTATGGTGGGAGAAGTATTGAGGTGCCTCATTTCTTAAAAAGGAAACCTTTTAAAAGAATTGTCCATTGTTTTCTGCTAAATCCTGATTACTATAGAGTAAGTGGTGTATAATAGTTAATGGTTGATCTTTGTGTGGGGACCAATTTCAAGATCTCTGTTGTTGGGGTTGAGATTTAATCTGGTTAAATATTTAATATAGATTATCATTTTGTTTTTTGTTTAGTTCAGTCTAAACCCAACATGTCAACTGTACAGACTGTCTCACAGACGACAATGCCAGCACTGGCACCAACACAGCCACAGCAGCAACCACCCCAGCGGGCACCTCAGGCATCTCAACCACCACCACCACAGCCGCAACTTCCTTCTGTATCAGTGCCAGCACCCACACCCCAGTCATTTCCTCCAGCGACTCCTGATTTGATAGTACAGCCACCAACAACGACTGTGTCGCCACATACGTCAGCTCCTCCAATGCCAACCCTCACGCCAACAACAGTAATGACAACAGCTTCACAACCTTCAAAGGTCAGTAATCTTTCAGTAGCTTTTCCACTGGTTTTGTCCTCTATACTTTCATCTTTTAGACTTGAGTCATCTAAATTCCAACAGAGAATTTGAATCAGCGAAGTCCTGAATGTTTTATCAAGTATACTTGTGTATTTTTTGAGTGGATAAACTGCTTACTCTGAACTTTGCAAAGATTTTATTTAGTTGTATTTCGTATAACCCCTATTTGAATTAATTAGTCGTAACTCATTCATTCTCCAGACTGGGCACTGGGAGAACAGATGACTGAGAAGGTCCAACAAAATTGCAGCTGAAGTGTTTGATATCTATGTTTATTGTAAACTCTAAACAACTTTCCCAAAGCGAGGAATTGTCCAAAGACACACTCCTTCCTTTTGCTGCATCTGTCCAAGCAGTGCAACATTTAATGCAGTTGAAGACACTGTCAACTTTTAAGACCGACATCGTCTGAAGATGCATGCCACCAGCTGTGCTGTTGTTTTCATTCATGGCTGTGTTGTGCTTTAAGTGTGAATAAAAATTAACTCCCTTTCTAAGAAGCAGTCAGACTTGGGAACTTTAATTTGTGTGACAGTGGAAGAACATTTTGAAATAGAATTTTAATTAGTTGAAGCATAATTCTTATGCGCATCGCTTATCTCCTACCTCCAGAGTATTGTTCGGATGATACTGTCTTTAGAATTGCAAGAATAGAGCCTCAATTGCACATTTTTCTTTGCAGCATAAAAAGGGAGTGAAAAGGAAAGCTGATACAACAACTCCAACAACCAATGTTGCTGTGAAGAGTAGAGAGTCTTCTCCTTTAGTCACCGAGCCCAAACCCGCAAAGATTCCATCTAGAAGCGGCAGACCTCCAAAACCTGTCAAAAAAGAAATGCCAGACTCTCAGCAACAACACCTAGAAAAAGCTGGTGGTGGTGGTGGGGTGGTTGTTGGCAGTGGAAAGGTTTCAGAACAGTTGAAGTACTGCACTGGCATTCTAAAAGAAATGTTTGCCAAGAAGCATGCAGCCTATGCCTGGCCCTTCTACAAACCTGTGGACGTGGAAGCCCTGGGACTGCATGATTATCATGACATTATTAAGCACCCCATGGATCTCAGTACTATTAAAGTAAGTTAATACCTACAATCTTGGTTGCTGAAATTTTAGAGCTTGAATTATGTAGCAGCATTGAATCTAGTGTGTTGGTTTTTTTGTATGTGAGGAATAACCTAAAAAAAACATTTTTTATTATCCACATTGTACAGGTGCAATCCCAAACACAGGCAGTTGAAGTCATTTAAAGTTGAGTGGGATGCTACCTTAATGTACCATAATATACTGGTCATAGAGTGCATGCATGTAGTCTGTAGAAAGACCAATTTGGACCCAGAAATGTTTGAACTTGTTACACTTTGGAGTTGACCACTGCTAAGCTATTGTTCCCATTATTAAAAGAATGCTGAGAATGACTTTTCTTGGTGTTTTATATTGGTCGACAAAAGTTTGAATACAAAGATTTTTATTTGAATAATCATACTCTGATCTAGCACAATAATTAAGACTTTAAACAATGTTTATTCAGCATAATCTTTTTGAGAAAAATGTTCTGTAGCTGAAATAGAATAAAAATTGTTTGGAGCTGCTCATGTTTATTAAATTTAAAAACACGACAATATAAAACTGCAGAACTGCAACCTATCTAAGATTTAAGAGCTTCATTGTTTAATGGAAAAAATAATCAAGATAGCCCTATTTACCTGTGCTTGTGATAATTAAGGTAGCTGATCAGGCCTTAGCTATATTTCATTAAACTTTCAGTAAATTCTTTACCCTGTATAAAATGCCTTATACACTCTCCAGCCTTGTTGATTGTGAACGTTATCCAAAGCTCAACTCAATGAATGTTAAATTTGTATTTCAAATTTGTCCATAAAACAAATTGGAAGAAAGTTTGTGAGAAGATTTTAGCTTGGGTGCTCGTTGTTGTGGTTCTGTTCGCCGAGCTGGGAATGTGCGTTGCAGACGTTTCGTCCCCTTTTCTAGGTAACATTCTCAGTGCTTGGGAGTCTCCTGTGAAGCGCTTCTGTGATGTTTCCTCCGGCATTTAGTGATTTGTATCTGCCGCTTCCGGTTATCAGTTCCAGTTGTCCGCAGTAGTGGCCGGTATATTGGGTCCAGGTAGATGTGCTTATTGTTTAAATCTGTGGACGAATGCCATGCCTCTAGGAATTCCCTGGCTGTTCTCTTTTTGGCTTGTCTGATAATACTAGTGTTGTCCCAGTTGAACTCATGTTGATTGTCATCTGAGTGTGTGGCTACTAAGGATAGCTGGTCGTGTCGTTTCGTGGCTAGTTGGTGTTCATGGATGCGGGCCGTTAGCTGTCTTCCTGTTTGTCCTATGTAGTGTTTTGTGCAGTCCTTGCATGGGATTTTATACACTACATTGGTTTTGCTCATGCTGGGTATCGGGTCCTTCGTCCTGGTGAGTTGTTGTCTGAGAGTGGCTGTTGGTTTGTGTGCTGTTACGAGTCTTAGTGGTCGCAGTAGTCTGGCTGTCAGTTCAGAAATGCTCTTGATGTATGGTAGTGTGGCTAGTCCTTTGGGTTGCGGCATGTCCTCATTCCGTTGTCTTTCCCTTCGGCATTTGTTGATGAAATTGCGCGGGTATCCGTTTTTGGCAAATACGTTGTATAGGTGTTCTTCTTCCTCTTTTTTTGCAGTTCTGGTGTACTGCAGTGTTGTAGCCCTTTTGTACAGTGTCTTGATGCAACTTCTTTTGTGTGTGTTGGGGTGGTTGCTTTCGTAGTTCAGGACTTGGTCTGTGTATGTGGCTTTCCTGTATACCTTTGTGGTGAATTCTCCGTTCGGTGTTCTCTGTACCATCACGTCTAGGAATGGGAGTTGGTTGTCCTTTTCTTCCTCTCTAGTGAATAGGATTCCTGTGAGTGTGGCGTTGATGATCCGGTGTGTGTTCTCTATTTCTGTATTTTTAATGATTACAAAGGTGTCATCCACTGAAACACCTGATCAGCAGATCCAGACACTCTATACAGTCAACACAGGAATTCTTGGACATCAGAAATATACAAACAGACAAGGAAGAAACCATGGTCTCATTTGATGTAACGGCACTGATTCACCTCTATCGACAAAACCCTAGCCAGAGAAACAATAGCCAACCTGCTGGACATACAGAACAGACGACAAGACGGTGAACCTATCAACAAAGACTGCATATTTAAACTATTGGACCTGTGCCTCACAACACACTTGACATTCAACAACCAAATGTACGAACAAATCAACGGCACACCCGTGGGCTCACCCATCTCTGGACTCATAGCAGAAGCGGTAATGCAAAGATTAGAACAAACGGTCTTACCGCAAATTCAACCCAAACTCTGGGTCAGATATGTAGATGATACCTTTGTAATTATTAAAAACACAGAAATAGAGAACACACACCGGATAGTCAACGCCACACTCACAGGAATCCAATTCACGAGAGAGGAAGAAAAGGACAACCAACTCCCATTCCTAGACGTGATGGTACAGAGAACACCGAACGGAGAATTCACCACAAAGGTATACAGGAAAGCCACACACACAGACCAAGTCCTAAACTATGAAAGCAACCACCCCAACACACACACAAGAAGTTGCATCAAGACACTGTTCAAAAGGGCCACAACACACTGCAGTACACCAGAACTGCAAAAAGAGGAAGAAGAACACCTATACAATGTATTCGCCAAAAAAGGATACCCGTGCAATTTCATCAACAGATGCCTAAAGGAAAGACAATGGAACGAGGACATGCCGCAACCCAAAGGACTAGCCACACTACCATACATCAGGAGCATTTCTGAACTGACAGCCAGACTACTGCGACCACTAGGACTCATAACAGCACACAAACCAACAGCCACTCTCGGACAACAACTCACCAGGACGAAGGACCTGATACCCAGCATGAGCAAAACCAATGTAGTGTACAAAATCCCATGCAAGGACTGCACAAAACACTACATAGGACAAACAGGAAGACAGCTAACGGTCCGCTTCCATGAACACCAACTAGCCACGAAACGACACGACCAGCTATCCTTAGTAGCCACACACGTAGATGACAAGCCCATGAATTCGACTGGGTCGACACTACTATTATCGGACAAGCCAAACAGAGAACAGCCAGGGAATTCCTAGAAGGATGGCATTCAACCACAGATTCAATCAATAAGCACATCGACCTGGACCCAATATAGCAGCCTCTGCAGCGGATAGCTGGAACTGACAACTGGAAGCAGCAGATACAAATCACTATAAATGCCGGAGGAAACATTACAGAAGCGCTTCACAGGAGGCTCCCAAGCACTGAGGATGTCACCTAGACGGGACAAAACGTCTGCAACGCAAATTCCCAGCTCGGCGAACAGAACCACAACAAATTGGAAGAAAGTGAGGTTTGCAGATGCTGGAGAATTGACATTTCGGGCATAAGTCCTTCACCAGGAATGGTGAAGGGCTTATGCTTGAAACGTCAATTCTCCTGCTCCTTAGATGCTGTCTGACCGGCTGTGCTTTTCCAGCACCAAACTCTTGACATAAAACAAGTTGCTCAATTGTAAAAAGATTAGCTTTTGTCTTCCCCTCCTAATTAATTTCATAAAGGAAACAAGGATATTTTTCCCTTCACTACGTCAGTGCTTACACAGCTAATTATTTTGAATGATGTGGTTAGTTATGACTCTTCATTTCGCTGTCAGCCTGATTGTGAAGCAGCAAATTAATATAAATTTTTATTTAACCCATTTCTCTAATAAACCTGTTCAGAAATATTATTACATGCCTCTGGTGAGACTTCAACCTGGCCCTGCTGGTCCAGGGGTGAGACCAGTGCCACTGTCCTACAGAGCCTCTAAGCAGTAAATTGCACCGCATGAAATTGATATGCTGCATCTGACATCTGTATCTTGTGCGCTTGATGACCATGCTAGAATTATAACTAGAATCTAGCTTCAGACCTGATAGCAAATCTGTGTTGGTTTCTTGATGTGCTCCCCCTGTTGCAGTAACTTATTCTTCCTTTTGAAAAATGGCAAGCTGCAAATGTGTGTAAAGTCACCCAAGAGTTTAATGTTACAAAGTGAGTTTTGTTAAACCATCCCTTTAGGAATTCCAAGAAATACGACTATATAGGTCATCCAAGTGCAACTCCAGGTTTGTTTGGCAACTTCCCACTTGTGTAAACTTGTAGCCAGAGGATGTTATTTACAGTTTTAATAAATGTATTGTTGCACTTCCTCTTGATCAAAAAGCTTAGACATTGTTTTACACAGCTTGTTTGAGGTTGAGGTATCGCATTGCTAGCAGGTTGGTATCTAAACCTAACAGCTTTCCACCACTTGAGTCTTTTTATGTGCAAATACAGGTGTTATTTGGACAAGCTGGGTAAGTGGGCAAATGCTTGGCAGATGCAGTATAATGTGGGTAAATTAGATCACTTTGGGAGCAAAAACGTGAAAGCAGATTATTGTCTGGCTATGAAATGAGGGGTAGGGGTGGGAAGTGTGTATTGAGGCTTGGGTGTCTTACACCATTCACTGAAGGTTCAACCAGTTGTCAAGGCAAATACAAAAGAACCTCGATTATCTGAAGGACATGGGCGGGGAGTATTTAGTGCGGGGAGTATTTAGTTTGGTTAATCGAATGCCAGATCACATTGATTAGCCAAGAATTGGGACCTGGGGATCTTGCTGGATAATCTGATATTCGGATAATCGAGGTTCCTCTGTAATGTGTTGGTCTTTAAAGTTTGAGTCCGGAGCAGGGATATCTTGCTGTAAGTACATAGGATCTTAGACCACACCTGGAATATTGTGTGTAGTTTTGGCCTCCTTATGAGGAAGGATGCTCTGCAGGACTTATTCATTTAATGGTGAGGTCCTGGGCAGTGTTGCTGAACAAAGAGACCATGGAGTGCAGGTTCATAGCTCCTTGAAAGTGGAGTCGCAGGTAGATAGGATAGTGAAGAAGGCATTTGGTATGCTTTCCTTTATTGGTCAGAGTATCGAGTACAGGAGTTGGGAGGTCATGTTGCGGCTGTACAGGGCTTTGATTAGGCCACTGTTGGAATATTGTGTGCAATTCTGGTCTCCTTCCTATCAGAAAGATGTGAAACTTGAAAGGATTCAGAAATGGTTTAGAAGGATGTTGCCAGGGTTGGAGGATTTGAGCTATAGGGAGAGGCTGTACAGGCTCGGGCTGTTTTCCCTATACGCTCGGAGGCTGAGCGGTGACCTGGTAGAGGTTTGTAAAATCACAAGGGGCATGGATAGAATAAATAGACAAGGTCTTCTCCTTTGGGTGGGGGAATCCAGAACTAGAGGGCATAGGTTTAGGGTGAGAGGGGAAAGATGAGACCTCGGGAACTGGAAATGAATTAAAATCCAGGGATATGAACCAAATAAAGAAAAGCCTAAAAATTGCATTTAATTTCAGTGACTTGTAAGGTGCTTAGCAGAAGCAAAAAATTTAATTGTGTTTAGTTTCATTTATGGTTCTGTGTTAAAACATGTATATTACCTTCACAAAAATGGATGCTGCTCATATCACTGTAAAAAAGAAAGTAATAGTCAAATTGTCTAAAGCAGAAATAGATAACTAGGAGGCACTTAAATGGTTGGCAGTGCTAAGCTTTTAAAATACATAGCTGTGAGATTTCTCTTCAAGTTAACTGATCAGTGGTGAAACTTGGGCTGCAGTTTTCCAATCATAAGGAATGAGGGTTCCCAAAGAATTAGTTGAAACTTTTTCAAAAGGCATGAAACAAAATCAATAACCTGCTAACCAAGCAACCCGACTTCATTGTAACAGTGTCTAGAGGTTATTGAAAATAACATTTATTAATATTTAATGTTGACAGCCAATAAGAATTTGTTGCTGGCAAATCTTATTTGACTACTTTGATATTTTTAAATTATTGGGAGAGTGGATAAGAGCAATTTTTAAAAATGTACTTCAGAGGAGTTTGATAAAGTGCCAAATAACACAGCAAAATAAATGCCTATGATATTAAGGGGCAATAGCAGCAATGGTACAGGATTCAACAGGAGCACCTGAATAAAGTTGCATGGGATAATGCCTTGATGCATCATCACATACATAGAATGCATGCACGTAGTCTATAGAAACACCAATTTGGACTTTAAAATGTTTAAAAATTGTTGCATTTTGGAGTTGAACCCTGCCTAAGCTCTTGTTCACATTATTAAAAGAATGCTGAGAATTATTTTTCTTGGTCTTTTATATTGGTCAATAAAAGTTTAAATACAAATCGATTTTTTTATTTGAATGATCATGTGATCTAGCAAAATAATTAAGATTTTAACACAAAAATGTTTATTCAGCAGAATCTTTTGAGTGGTTGTTTCAAATACAATGTTAGTATTATATAGGGGTGTTTCCTGTGAACAGAATTAGAAATACTGTTCTTTGAGATATGACCTCGACTTGAGTACTCATGGCACAATTTATAAATGACCCAGTATTAAAAATCAAGATTTGGGAGGGTATAGACTTGTGAAATAATTCATGGTGGAGAAAATTCAAGTGTGGGCTGATGCATTTTGGAAGGAAGGACAGGCAGTGTATACTGAATTACAACTAAATTTAGTGGAAGAATAGAAAAGCATTGGGTTTACTTGCAGGAACTTCTGAAGATGACCAAATTAAGATTTTTAAAAAAAAAATGCATATAAAATTCATGACTTTGTAAATGGCATGTGGAAACAAGGAAATTGTGCTATACTTTTTAGGTCATTGAATATGCCTCATCTGTTGTGTTTTCCAGTCCTGGAAAACTCGCTTTAGGATAGATGCAAGCTCTTGGAGGTTACAATGGAAATTTACTGGCATAAGGGAATTTATGTAGTGAGATAAGAGAATTCGGGGTTATTCTTGAAAGTCCAGTGGTTCCAGAATGTTTTAATAGAGATTCAAGATGTTGAATGGTTTTGATTGTCATTTTCTTATTTAAACCCAGGATTGTGAAATGAAGCCAATTGGATAGTTTCTTCAAGCATTTAGGAGTAGAGTGGATTCCAATCGCCACCATTCGCCTCACAGCTACCTGTGATCATAAATTGTTGGTTATGTTCCTTTAAATTTTAATTGCAGTAATTAATTGCATAAATCTTTCAAATCCGAGCACTTTAATTCCTTCCATAAAATCAAAGTACCACAGCTGACTAAAGTCCATGTCCACTTGGTGCAGGATAGATTCATTCATCCCATTGTTTTCCTCCTCAAGGAAACAGTGTGTTAATTCATTTTTGAGATGTTTTAATGGCCATGGAAGTGGTAGAGATAATATCATGAGGCATGAATTCATGGGGGAATATGCATTTTAAGCCTACTGACTGCTGGGGAAATAAAGTAAGATTGAGGGCAATTAGAATAACTGGAAAAGATTGACTTTAGATGAATTTTACTCATTTTTGCGGGCTGTACTCTGTTATAATTCCATATGCTTATAATCAAAGACCGCTTAGTCTGTTGACTTGACTACACCACAGTTTTTGATGTGAAACTTCTTTAATATGTCTTGGAGCAATTTCATAGTTGTAACTGCAAATAAAATGCTATCTTGGTATGCAGTATAGAGCTTAGAGCAAATATCCGTTGTATCACATGGTTGTGAAGCAAGTCAAATTTTTTAGGCTTTTCTGCTTGTGTTGGTAGCTTTTCAAGTTGTAAATGTTCAGTAGTTGGCTCAGTCCTCCAGAGATTGGGTAGGTTTGGAGTCGGTTGTTCACTTCTTCCCTTTATTCCCAATTATGCGATCCCTGCCATAGGCACAGTGATCCTTGGATCTTTAAATTGCTGATGTGTATTAACCTATTAATTACCTGTTGAATATTTGAGGCCTTGAAGAAATTATTTTAAGAAAATCTCTCAAGATTATTTGCTTAGATTGTAGTAACTGGATAAATGCCATATTTCATTATCACGGTGAACTATTTATTGAGCAAAACAAAAAGATTGCATTATCACAAACAACCACCGAAGCAACAACTAAATGTTTTCAATATTTAATGTGGCAATGATGGATTACTGTATTTCTAAAAAAATCTGATTTCCTTGATCTCTCTCGCTAGTATTTGTCTAGCATTCTTGTCAAATGTTGAACAGTGCAGGCCAAATGATTGTTAATTGCTATTCATTGTTACTAAGCTACAGGATTTAAATGTGAAAGAAATGTCATTGAGAATGTTCTGAATTCTCGTGAACATGTTAAAGATAACATTAGACACAGAACAACCATATGTCATAACTGACTACAAAGCAATGTCAAACAGAATCTGAGGCAATAGACAGGCTCAATGCATTCTATGCTTGCATTGAAGAGAAGGTCAGTGAGATGATGTCACCTATTCAGACAGCCTCTGATGCACCTGTACCCATGGTCACTGCCGCAGAATTTAGATTGGCCTACTTGAGACTGAAGCCACAGAAAACGACTGACCAGGATGGAGACACTGATCTTGCATTTGGATCCTGTGTGGACCACCTGGTGAATTATTCATAGACATCTTTAACCACCTTTAACATGATCTGAAGTCCCCACCTGCTTCAAGAAGACAGCCATTATCCAAGTGCTGAAACAGGTTCATGCAGCGTGCCTCAATAATTACCATCCGGTGGCTCTGACCTCCATAATTATGAAATGCTTTGAGATGGTAGTGAAAGCTCATGATCCTCTGCAATCTCCCTACACATGCAACAGGTACACAGCAGATGCCGTCTCCCTGCCCCAACCCTCATCCCTGGAACATTTAGATAACAAGGATACCGACGTCACGCTCCACCGGCAACACAATCACAAACAAATTCCTCTCTGAACTCTGAGACCTAGGTCTTGGCTATCCCCTCTAATTGGATCCACAACTTTCCTGCCCATAAACCGCAATCTGTAAGTATAGGCGGCAGCACCTCTTTGACCACAATCCTTATTGGTGTCTTCAAGAGTGTGTACTAAGCCCCTTACTATACTCCTTACACATTTCGCACCGTGACCAAATTCCACTCCAACTCCAACAAGCTTGCTGATGACGCTATTATTAGATTAGATTACTTAGTGTGGAAAAAGGCCCTTCGGCCCAAGTCCACACCGACCTGCCGAAGCGCAACCCATCCAGACCTATTCCCCTACATTTACCCCTTCACCTGACACTATGGGCAACTTAGCGTGGCCAATCCACCTAACCTGGACATTTTTGGATTGTGGGAGGAAACCGGAGCACCCAGAGGAAACCCCCACATCTCTATTTCCTCAGGCGGCTTAGGAAATTCAGCATGTCTAGAAGGACTCTTAATAGATGCACCATAGTAAGCATCCTATCTGGATGCATCACTGCGTGGTATGGCAACTACTTTTCTCAAGACCTCAGGAAACTCGTAAGTCTGAGCACTGTCCATCACGCAAGCTAGCCTTCCATCCATTGCCTCTGTCTATACTTGCTGCAACCAACATAGTGAAAGCCAATTCCTGCACTGGTGTACTTACTTTCATCCTCTTTTGGTCAGGCAGATGATACATGTACAGACTTTAGAACAACTGCTTCTCTGCTATTATCAGAGTTTTGTGTGTATCAGTCCTTTTCTTTTGAGTGGATCTCTCAAATGTTAATTCTGATCTCTCTCTGCTGCTATAACACTGTATTGTGCATTCTGCTGTCCCATTCTGATGCACTTTTTATATGGTACAATCTGCATGTATATCATGCAAGACAATGCTCTTCACTGTATCTCGGTAAATGTGCAACAATTAGTCAGTCAATTGTTGAGATTGTTGAAAACAGATCTTGTAGACATAAACCACCTCATCACTTATGAATAATTTAGTTGTGCCTTCATAATATTATCTATGCATTTGCTGTTGTTTAAAGCAGGAGGCAAGTGCTGCAGCAGCTCCACTGCCAACTGTAGTAAAAGGAATGCCTCCATTGTTCTTGGCTGTCTGCTAAGTTGAGCATGACAAATCTTCAAGTTCAATATCAGGTTGCAAGTCTTCTACTTCTGTGTTTATGAATGTGGATTTGTCACACCCATCGCAGTCTTTTGAATTCTTGGACTTTAAAATTCTTTGTGTGCTTTTCATTTAAAAAGGTAATGTAGATTTTGTAATATGTTTTTATTTTTGGTCTTCCCTTCCATGTTGGCACTTATCATCCAGATTGCCTTATTCTCTCATAAGGCCTACCTGCTGTGGTGAAACTGTTCCATTTAATTCTTGTATGGGATCAAGGAGAACTGAAGAGTTGGAAGGAGAAGATATCAAAGTCCTGAAAAATGAAACTGAATTGATGATCCTTTCATATTTTTAACTTGTTTCATTTGTGTGTTCCTCAATGCAATATAAAAAGCAAAAAGGGGTTTATTCTCAAACTTATAAATTTCAGTTGCATTTACATGGTCTTTGGAGAAGTCTGGGAAATGTTCTACAGTCACACAAGGATCACTCAGCTTACTTCTGTGCATCCACTTTGTAAGGCAAGTTAATCTGTTTGTTTTGGGGCATTGAGGACCTCGAAATACATTAGGAACTTGGACGAGATGTGAGGTTAGATCAAGGAATTGGACAGAAATCAAGTAAAATTTGGGAGGAGGTTTTAAATACATTACTAACTGCCAAGCCTCAGGATGTGTAAGATCTAATAAGAACCAAGGAAAGTTATGATTTGGGGATTTTTAAAGACCAAAGAGTGTGGTGGGGGAGAGCTTGGAGAATGTGAGATTTTCCCCACTGCAGTAGATGTGGCAATAAAAGACTACTTGGTGACTTCTGCTGCCGTTGGACCTGTTAATAATTATGTTAGAGATGAACCAGTTTTTTTTAGTATTGTGGTATCATATTAGAAGCTAAGGTCATGTCATGTGTTTGAAACCTCTAGTTATTATCAATAGATTATGACTATAAATGTGAATTGGATTGATAGAATATTGCTCACTATGCGGTTGCATAGTGACTCAGTGGTTAGCATTGCTGCCACACAGCAATGAGTTTCGATTCCAGCCTTGGGCGACTGTCTGTGTGGAGTTTGCACATTCTCTCCGTGTCTGCGTGGGTTTCCTCCGGGTGCTCCGGTTTCCTGCCACAGTCCAAAGATGTGCTCATCAGGTGAATTGACCATGCTAAATTGCCCTTTGTCTTAAGTGCATTAGTCAGAGGGAAATGGGTCTCGATGGGTTACTCTTCGGAGGGTCGATGTGGACCTGTTTGGCTGAAGGGCCTATTTCCACACTGTAGGAAACCTAATAGAAAATTGATTTGTTTACATGCTTATTTTTTTGTAAGGTCCTAAGTTGCAGACTCTCTCTCATTAGCTCAACTTAGAAACAAGTGATCCATTCCTAAAATGTTTAATTTCTTAATTGAATATCTTATTTATGTGGTACATATATTGTTTTGAGCAATCTCGCTGACTCATAATGATGTAATTGTCTGTTATATTGTTCAGTCTCATTGTTTTATCATTGGTCAATCATGATGTCACCTTCTGTAGATCCTGTTGCCTAATTATGGTTACCACAATTAATGTGTACCTCCATGGGTTTAATCAGTTGGTTTGGCATTAATAACCATGTACCTGCTTACTCAACAACTAAGCTAGATTGTTCAAGCCTATTTAAATTTTTGGTCTCTAATGGAATAATTATTTTTCTAATGAGCTTACCTTGCATTTGATGGGAATTTCTGCTATGGGGGGGGGGGGAGGGAGGTGGGATGGTGGGTACGGGGGAGACTGTCGTTGAATCGTTTTGTATTTTGTGTGCAAATTGACTGCTACATTTCCTATATTACAACAATGACTATACTTCTAAAGTACTTAAAGTCAAGTACTTTGGCCTGAGGCCTGGAATGGTAATATGAAACAGGACAAGTGTTTATTCAATGGGCTTACTTTCCATTTGTGATTAATGGTGCAGCTCATGCTGCCTCTTATGGAGTCCAAGGCAAATCAGTGTCAGGGGTTGGGAGCCAAGAAACAGACATTCAAGTTGAGCACGTCGAGAATAAATAAGTGTTTACAATTTGAGAGTCTGGGATCTGAATAGCAATGGAAGGTGACTGAACAACACTGTTAATATATCTGACTTGTTTCTGATTGACATGTTCTGTGCAACACAAAGTATATATTTCAGATTATTTCTGCAAGATACTACAGAAGGCCAATTAATTTGTATTTTAGGATACACATAGGTACTGTTGATGTTGTGCTTCAGTTATGATGGAGGCATGTGTAGGTGGCAGTTTCTGTTGTGCAAAATGCTGTTGAGGGATTATGAAGAGCATGGGAGCATAAAAGCGGAATCATTGAACTGAAAGTTTTATGTAAGTGGTAAGGATGTACTTAATATGAACCTTGGGGAGAATAAGGAATTGATGAATAACATCTTTGAATATTTTCATGTGACCTGCATAGAGGGATATTGGGATATTACACTGCACTTTGTGCAATTTTTTTTCCTGCTTTATATAAATCTGGTTACTATGAACAGTAGAGGATAAAATTTTCCCTTTATCAAAAAAGGCATTTTTTGAAAAAAAGTTCATGTCAGAGTAAATTGTTCTCCACTTCCTTGCTCCTTCTGGAAGGATTCACTCGTCTCGCAGACTTTTTTATACTTGTAACGTTGCACTGGAATTGTAGTTCCTTGTGAGGTGCACTGATTTTGATACAATTAGGTTTGGCTGTATAGCCCAGAAAGCAGTATGCAAGTCTATTCAACATTCCACCCAAAATCTTTAGAAATTGTAGTATTTTTGTTTTGATTGAAGTTCTGTAGTTCCAGCAGCATAGTGGTTCCTAACTGATTACAAACATGTTTGTGAATCTCACATGTTTTGACTTAATTTCATGTTGTTCTTCTAGTCAAAAATGGACAACAAACAGTATGGTGATGCTCAAGAATTTGCTGCAGATGTTCGGTTGATGTTCTCTAATTGTTACAAGTATAATCCTCCTGACCATGAGGTGGTGGCCATGGCAAGAAAACTGCAGGTTGGTATTGGTACTTAACAGGGATATGCTGTATTGAGTTTTTCTTGTTGGTCTGTAAAGTTTTCTGTTTTAATCATGCCTGATGAATTGCTTCAGGATAAAGAACTCTGGTGTAATCGTTATTTGCTCCAATTTGTATTTTGGAGTGAGTTCACATTCTTGGGGGGGGGGGGGGGGGGGGGGGGTTGGTGGAGGAGGAGAGAGATACTGACCATTAATTTTGGTCACTGAGGTTTCAATCCAGAGTCTATCATTCTCTTGCCTCTGACTGTGAATGTTTAGGATATGCTTGCACATAATCCAGATTGATACTGGTGTCATATTAATAGTAAATTCCATTATGAGAGGTGCTGCTTCAGTTGATGTACTTGGGTCTCACCAGTCTTCCCAGTTGGCGTTTAACTGTTTTTTACTTGCATTGTCTTGCTAATTACACTTTGTGCTTTGGGAGGTCCTGAGGCTCTGAACAGTGACTTACTAACAAATGTGAAAATACTTACTTTTATCACCTGTCATTTGTCCGGTAATAATTGGAAATTGCTGTTTGGTTCGAGTTACTCTATTTTGAGAACAATGGAAAGGGAACGGTGATGAATTGGCGAAAGAATTGGGCATGTTGAAAGTTATGAAGAAAGACTCCAAATTGTATTTTACTTGAAGCACAAGGTTGAGGAACGTCCTGATATTCTAAAATTGGAAGTATTTATTCATCAGTTTGGTTTAAAAATTAGGCAATGTAGTTATGGAGACTGAAAAAGAAATGAGAATATTTTTAATCTGAATTATTATAACATGGAATCAAGTGGATTTGGAAAGTATCCAAGCATGGATGCTTGGAAACCATGCCTCCAGCTAAAGAATGACTACTGATTAAGCGCAATGCAATGTATGGCTTCCTTTTACTAAGTTTATGATAGATTGTGCAGCAATTAATCATAAAGGAAGATGTAGCTGAGTGTGAGCCAGTACTGAAGCCAACGTTCACTGGTATTAAATTTGCATCCTTTTAGACCTTTTACAGTCTTCCAAGTTTTCAAACGAAGCAAACTTCGATGATAAACTTTCAAAACGATACCACTGTCCCCACTTTTTGGTATCCTAATTTTTGTAAATGAGTTAAAAGGGATGGTTCTCATGGGTACTCTCATGTCAACCTTAATTTCATCCATTTACTGTTGCACTATCTCTTATTTGAAGTGGGAGAAGAGGAATTGCTTAATTCCTGATATGTTTTGTGACACAGTTGATTTTGATAACATTATACATTTTTGTGCTCACCAGTAAAATACAAGAAGTCGTCTTTTAAGAATTTTTTTCTGTTGTTTTTCAAGTAAGATTTTATTAGCAGAGAACCCATTCCCAACCAAAGAAAGCTGGAACTGGCTCTGCTAGTGCTTAGAGCACTGTTGAACATAGAACATAGAAAAATACAGCGCAGTACAGGCCCTTCGGCCCTCGATGTTGCGCCGACCGAAGCCTACCTAACCTACACTAGCCCAATAACCTCCATATGCTTGTCCAATGCCCGCTTAAATGACCATAAAGAGGGAGAGTCCACCACTGCTACTGGCAGGACATTCCATGAACTCTCAACCTGCTGAGTAAAAAATCTACCCCTAACATCTGTCCTATACCTACCACCCCTTAATTTAAAGCTGTGTCCCCTAGTAACAGCTGACTTCATTAGCGGAAGAAGGTTCTCACTGTCAACCCTGTCTAAACCCCTAATCATCTTGTACACCTCAATCAAATCTCCCCTAAACCTTCTTTTCTCCAATGAGAAAAGCCCCAAGTGCCTCAGCCTTTCCTCATACGATCTTCCTACCATGCCAGGCAACATCCTGGTAAACCTCCTCTGCACTCGTTCCAATGCCTCCACATCCTTCCTATAGTATGGCGACCAAAACTGCACACAATGCTCCAGATGCGGCCGCACCAGAGTCTTATACAACTGCAACATGACCTCAGGACTCCGGAACTCAATTCCTCGACCAATAAAGCCCAGTACACCATATGCCTTCATCACAGCACTATTTACCTGGGTGGCAACTTTCAAAGATCTGTGTACATGGACACCAAGATCCCTCTGCTCATCCACACTACCAAGTAGTCTACCATTAGCCCAGTAATCCATCTTCTTGTTACTCCTACCAAAGTGAATGACTTCACACTTAGCTACATTGAATTCCATTTGCCACCTTACTGCCCAGCTCTGCAACTTATCTATATCCCGCTGTAACCTGCCACATCCTTCTTCGCTGTCCACAACTCCACCGACTTTCGTGTCATCCGCAAACTTGCTCACCCAGCCTTCAAGCCCCTCCTCCAGGTCATTTATAAAAATGACAAACAGCAATGGTCCTAAAACAGATCCTTGTGGAATACTGCTAGTAACTGCGCTCCAAGATAAACCTATACCATCAACTACTACCCTCTGTCTCCTTCCAGCCAGCCAATTCCTAATCCAAACCTCTAATGCACCCTCAATGCCATACCTCCGTAGTTTTTGCATTAGCCTGCCATGGGGTACCTTTATCGAACGCCTTGCTAAAATCCATATGCACCACATCTACTGCTTTACCCTCGTCCACTTCCTTGGTCACCTTCTCAAAGAATTCATTAAGGTTTGTGAGGCACGACCTGCCCTTCACATAACCATGCTAACTATCCTTGATCACATTATTCCTATCCAGATGTTCATAAATCCTATCCCTTACAATTCTCTCTAAGACTTTGCCCACAACAGAAGTGAGACTCACTGGCCTATATTTACTCGGGCTATCCCTGCTCCCCTTCTTGAACAAGGGGATCACATTCGCTATCCTCCAGTCTTCTGGCACTATTCCCGTAGACAACGACGACATAAAAATCAAGGCCAATGGCTCCGCTATCTCCACCCTAGCTTCCCAGAGGATCCTAGGATAAATGCCATCAGGCCCAGGGGACTTATCTATTTTTATCCTTTCCGGAATTTCCAATACCTCTTCCCTGCATACTTCAAAGCCGTCCATTCTAATTAATTGTGACTCAGTATTCACATCGGCAACAATGTCCTGTTCCTGAGTGAATACTGACGAAAAGTATTGATTTAGTGTCTCACCAATCTCCTCCGTCTCCACACGCAACTTCCCACTACTATCCTTGACTGGACCGATGCCTACCCTAGTCATCCTTTTCTTCCTGACATACCTATAGAAAGCCTTTGGGTTTTCCCTAATCCTACCAACTAAGGACTTTTCATGTCCCCTTCTCGCTGCTCTTAGCTCTCTCTTTAGATCCTTCCTGGCTACCTTATAACTCTCAATCGCCCCAACTGAACCTTCACGCCTCATCTTTACATAGGCCGCCCTCTTCCCTTTCACAAGGGATTCCAATTCCTTGTTAAACCACGGCTCCCTCACACGACCCTTACTCCCTGCCTGACTGGTGCATACTTATCAAGGACACCCATTAGCTGTTCCTTGAACAACCTCCACATATCATTTGTGTTCTTCCCTTGAAGCCTATTTTTCCAGTCCACGCATCCCAAGTCATGCCTCACCGCATCATAATTTCCCTGCCCCCAGCTATAACTGTTGCCCTGCAGTGCACACTTATCCCTCTCCATCACTAGAGTAAAAGTCACCGAGTTGTGGTCACTGTCCCCGAAGTGCTCACCTACCTCCAAGTCTAACACCTGGCCTGGTTCATTACCTAGAACCAAATCCAGTATAGCCTCACCTCTTGTTGGCCTGTCTACATATTGTCAGGAAACCCTCCTGCACACATTGGATAAACACCGACCCATCTAACGAACTCGAGCTATAGCTTTCCCAGTCAATATCTGGGAAGTTAAAGTCCCCCATAATAACCACCCTGCTACTTTCACTCTTCTCCTGAATCATCCTCGCAATACTTTTCTCTATGTCTCTCGGACTATTAGGAGGCCTGTACAAAACTCCTAACAGGGTGACCTCACCTTTCCTATTTCTAACCTCCGCCCAAACTACCTCAGATGGCAAGTGTTCCTCCATCACCCTTTCTACTGCTGTAATACTATCCTTGACAAGCAATGCCACACCTCCCCCTCTTTTACCCCTATCTCTGACCCTACTCAAACATTTAAACCCTGGAACCTGCAACAGCCATTCCTGGCCCTGTTCTACCCACGTCTCTGTAATGGCCACAACATCGAAGTCCCAGGTACCAACCCATGCTGCAAGCTCACCTACCTTATTTTTTATACTTCTGGCATTGAAGTATACACACTTCAAGCCACCTTCCTGTTTATCGGCACCCTCCTTCGAGATCGATGCCACGTTCCTAACCTCCCTACACTCAAGGTCCTGTACCCTAAAGCTACACTCCAGGTTCCCATGCCCCTGCAGAGTTAGTGTAAACCCTCCCAAAGAGTACTAGCAAACCTCCCCCCAAGGATACTGGTGCCCCTCAGGTTCAGGTGTAGACCATCCTGTTTATAGAGGTCCCACCTTCCCCAGAAAGAACCCCAGTTATCCAAACACCGGAATCCCTCCCTCCTGCACCATCCCTATAGCCACGCATTTAACTCTTCTCTCTCCCTATTCCTCAACTCTCTATCACGTGGCACGGGTAACAAACCAGAGACAACAACTCTGTTTGTTCTCGCTCTGAGCTTCCAACCTAGCTCCCTGAAAGCCTGTCTAACATCCTCACCCCTCTTCCTACCTATGTCGTTGGTGCCAACCTAGGAGGGCACTTAGCAAACTTGTTGGTTTGTCACCTTGTGGCTAGGCTGAACTTTCCAGTTCATCTCTACTGGTTTATGTGAGAAGATGCTTGAACTTTGACTTAGCATAGTTAGTCATGAGGTGCTAGTGGAAAATAATAGGCTTGAAATGATGCTGTACATTTTGAGTAATATTATGCTGAATAACATTTCTTTTTAAAGCACAAGGTTAATGGTATTTATTCCTGAAGTAATTGAGATAAAAGTAGGGAAATATTGCTGCAATATACAAGGCATTGGTAAGACTGGAGAATTGCATGCAATTTTGCTCCCTTTAATTGAGAGATGTAGAAGAATGAGGGGGGGGGTGGAATCTGATTGAGATATACAAGATGCTCAAGGGGATTGACAAAGTGGATGCGGAGAGGAGTTTCCCCTTATAGGGCAATCTAGTACAAGAGGTCACAGTTTTAGGAAAAGGGGTAGCAGTTTTAAAACTGAAAAGTTACTTCTGTCAAAGGTTCTTGAATCTATGGAATTCATTACCCCAGAGTGTAGTGGTAGCTGGGAAATGGAGTAAGTTTAAGAACTTGATAGAGTTTTAATTTGTATTGGAGTGAAATGTTATTGGGAATGGGCAGGGAAGTGTGGTTGAGGCAGAATTTGGCCATGGTAGTATTGAACGGAGGCACACTGAGTATTGCGTGTGCAGTATTGAACGGAGGTGAACTGCCTACTCCTGATTCTTGTCTGTGCACTTATCCTAGTACTCAAAACAGGTCAATGATTAAAAACTGGCATTCTTCATTTTGGTGTTTTTGTCTTTGTCAGGATGTGTTTGAGATGCGTTTTGCAAAAATACCAGATGAACCTGTTGAGCCAGTTGTTCCATCTCCTCCTCCTTTGCCACCTCCGACAAATCAAGTGTCATCCTCTTCCTCGAGTGACAGTAGCAGTGACAGTTCTTCTGACAGTGACAGTAGCACAGATGATTCAGAGGAGGAGCGGGCACAGAGGCTGGCTGAGCTTCAAGAACAGGTACTGTCTCTCAGGTGACTGTACAGATTTATTCTGGATAATTTCAGTTTGCACTTTATTTTACAATCTGTGATAAGCAGGTGAAATAAACAATCCAGAGATTATATTTTGTAGCTTTAAAAATTTGTGGCTTCTTAACTACAGGAAATCTTTCATTAGGAATTACAATAGTCAGTATATCGACTGCAAATTTGAAATACAAAGGAATCTCAATTATCCGAAAGACACAGGTGGGGAGCATTTCATTCAGTTATTCAAATTCTGGGTAATTGAATACCGGATAACATAGTTTAGCCAGGATCTTGCTATCTTGCTGGATAATCAAATGCCAGATAATTGAGGTTCCTCTGTATATGGCTTGTGATTGTAGGGTTTATGCATCAATGGGTGTGATCTAATCATGGGTAGTATTGGGCAAAAGGCTGAAATATTCTACTTTCCTTCCAAAATTGAGTGTTTTGAGACTAACAAGTGAGATTGAGATTGTTGTCCTCTTTGAGATCGAGATATAGTTGGTGTCACTTGAACTTGACTGTTTGGTGCGCAGTGACTTTGTTTGATTAATTTGATTAGTTCATGAATGAGATTATGTGGCCTGATCCAGCCCAGGTTTCTGTAATGTTCACATTGAAATGTTGTCTTCATCTGCAGTTACCCATATTATTTATATTTCTATGCATCCTGCACGTTTGTATAATTTAATTCAGTCTTTTTGGATTGCAGAGCGTTGCAAGGACATTGCAACAGCTAATAACTCATGCAGCATAACTAATAAAGCATTTTTCTTTATCAGAATGATATCCCCAGCCACTGCTCCCCTTTTTCATTTGTATCCTTTACATATCCTTTTTGTGTCTCCATGTTGCTGTCACTTCCCCTTAAATTGCATATTCAGTCAGTTCTTAGTCCAAACCTATCTATGGCTTCATTGTTTCTGTATGCATCTTTTGGATTCTTAGCCTAGTTCTTATGAATTATTTTTCACAAACATGATTTTTAAGTTTTAGTATGTTTAACGTATTGTGCCTAATGACCTGAAGGTGCTATTATGAGTAGGGCACTGGATTAGAACTCTGGAAAAGTACCGAAGATCAAATATTAAAACAGGGCATAATACAGTTATTACTCTACTGATCCCTGTTCATGTAATTGATAACTTGATATGTTGGGCTGGAAGTATAGTTTCATTGCAGTTGTACATTTTAAACAATTGGCTATATTCAAAACAAATTTTTAAAAAAATTACGTATAGTCGAATCGCAAGTTGCTGTCTGGGCTTGAATGTTAAGAGCTTTATACACAAAACTATTGAAACGTTATTTCTAATACATTTGTGATCTTTGTGTCTAGCAAAGCCAGCATGTATTCCCTTGCTCTAATTGTCCTTCAATTTGGTGCCATTTGTTTACTACAGTTCATGCGGTGTACACATTCCCATAGTGCCATTCAGAAGGAAGTTCTGGATTATAGCACAAAATGAAGGAACAGCAAAATAGTTCCACATCAGGCTGGTATATGGCTTGTAGGGGAACCTGCAGGTGGTTGTGTTTTCATGCATCTTTTGCTTTTGTTTTTCTGGATGGTAAATATCAAGAATTGGGCTAGGGGTTTGTAGACCATTTGTAAATTGTTAGTGTAAATGACAGGTTCAGTATTTCTTTTCCTGATCAGTGGTTACCCCCAGAATATTGGTGGGGGTCAGCAATGATAACGCTTCAAGGGTGTTTGGTTTAAATTTTTTTGCTGGAAGTGGTCTCTGCCCAGCACTCGAGGCATGAATTTTGTCCAAGTTTGAATGTTTTTCAGGTGTTGCTGCATGCAGACAAAGAGGGCTTCACCATTTGAGTGAATGGTAGTAAATACTGCACTTAGTAGTGAACACCCCCATGGGGTTAGTGTTGATAATACAACGTCAAATCAGAAGTGAGTTTGCCTTCAATTGCATGTTATTTCTAGCTTCAGTATTACTATTATGTAGATTGCATTCTTTGGGGTCTAGTTTGAGTTCAGAATTCAGACAAAATCTTAATTGCACCTGCTTTCCACTGGTGAATAAATTTACAAATGACCTTCAACTTTGAATCAGTTAAATAGTTACTGAATCAGCTGCCTGATATTTTAGACTAAAAGTGCTTGGCATTGATTTAGCCCATAGTTCAGACATTAATGAAATGATTGTACAGCATTTAATGAAAGCTCAAATTTGTTGTTTGTTCATAAGTCTACATTTCTCCTTATGAAGAATTTCATCTGGAAGCATTGCAATTTTTCTGTGTGGATGGTGACATTTTGCTGTCTTCCCACTTGTTGAGGCATTTAATTATAGTCTATTTCTTACAGTTCCAGTGGTTAAATGCGTTAATCTTGAATATACTTGAGTTGGTCACACTCCTGCCCATACCTGGGGAATATTTAATTAGATGCTTTATCTCACCTTTATCCTGCTAGGCAGATAAAATTAAGTTATGGCAGCCAGGGAAAGTCAGTCACAAGGTGAAGAAAGTGGTCCTTTTGATAAGCTAAAAGAAAAATGATGCTTGGCAAAAGCTGACATTTCTAACATGGATGCAGTCATACGATAACAATAACTTGATTGTATTCATTCTGAGGAGCAACAGAAATGCCAATTGTATGCTTGGAAACGTTTGAAAATTAGATTGAAGTCATGATATCAGAGTTGTCTGAAAGATACCAAATTAAATAGTAAGTGCAATGCTTGAAGATGAAATCCTTTTATATGGAGAAATGTAGACTTAAGAACAAGCAACAAATTTGGTCCTTCATAAAATGTTGTATAATCAGTTCATTACTTTGATTTCCGAACTATGGGCTAAGACATCCCTGATAACATTGCCACCAAGTGCTTCATTGGTCAAAGTATTGAGTATGGGAGTTGGGAGGTCATGTTGCAACTGTACTTGATTAGGCCACGTTTGACACATTGTGTGCAATTCTGGTCGTCTTCCTATCGGAAGGATGTCATGAAATTTGAAAGGGTTCAGAAAAGATTTACAAGGATGTTGCCAGGGTTGGACGATTTGAGCTATAGGGAAAGGCTGAATAGGCTAGGGCTATTTTCCCTGGAGCGTCGGAGGCTGAGGGGTGACCGTATAGAGATTTATAAAATCGAAGGGCATGGATAGGATAAATAGTCAAGGTCTTTTCCCTGGGGTGGGGGAATCCACAACTAGAGGACATATGTTTAGGGTGAGGCGGGAAGATCTATAAGAGGGGGAAAGATTTAAAAGGGACTATAGGGCAACTTTTTCACGCAGAGGCTTGTGTGTGTATGGAATGAACTGCCAGAGGAAGTAGTGGAGGCTGGCACAATTGCAGTATTTCCGAGGCATTTGGACGAGTAAATGGATAGAAAACATTTAGAAATATGTCAGCCAAGTGCTGGCAAATGGGACTAGATTAGGTTAGGATATCTGGTTAGCGTGGACAAGTTTGGACCAAAGGATCTGTTTCCATGCTATGTGTCTCTGTCTGACTCTAAGTGATTGGGATTTTTCAGCAGATGCTTTAATGCAGGAGGCAAGTACTGGGAGGTTGCAGCGTTGTTGCTTTATCATTAATATTGATACCAAGAGGAAACTGCCTTCTGTATGTCTTGATTGTGAGAACATTGAATGTAAACCACTGCTGTAATGTTCAGTTGTGAACATTTTAGTGTTGTCTGAAATACTGTGTTACATCTAATGTCATTCCTGACCTTTGAAGTAATTGACCGTGTCAAATTACAAATTATTATTAAAGAAAGGAATGTTTTCCCATATCCCCGTTCTTCCACACCTACACCAGACCTTGATCTTTATGTGGATGTGAACCCATGAACTTGAGTGAGTAAATGTTAAGCAACAGCTGTGTGTTCTGACTTGCATGCAAACTGTTCATATGGGTTCATCAGTTTGTGGAGTGAACTGCAATTAAGTCTGACGAGTATTATTTTGTCACAGTTGAAAGCGGTGCATGAGCAGCTGGCTGCCCTTTCCCAACCACAACTGTCAAAACCAAAGAAAAAGGAAAAAGACAAGAAAGAAGAGAAAAAGAAAGAAAAGGAAAAAGACAAGAAAGAAGAAAAGAAAAAGAAGGAGGATGTGGACGAAAAGAAGAGGAGCAAAGCTAAGGAGCAACAGCCAAAAAAATCAAAGAAGAACAACGCAAATACCAGGTAATTCTGTTCATTGAGTTATATTTAGGACCAGTTTCTAAGATTAATGAATATTAGTGAGTTTGGATAAGGTTCGTAGCTTAGATTGAGATTCAAGATGTAAGCTTGCTCGCCAAGCTGTAAGGTTAGTTTTCAGACGTTTCACCACCATACTAGGTCAGCCTCTGGTGAAGCAATGGTGTTATGTCCTGCTTTCTATTCGTGTTTAGGTTTTCTTGGGTTAGTGATGGCATTTCCTGTGGTAATGTCATTTCCTATTCTTTTTCTTGGGGTAGTTGATGTGATCCAAATCTGTTTGTTGGAGAATAGCAATCTCTTGTGAATAATGACTTTAGCAAAGATAAGTGGAGGCAAGGCAAGAGTAAGTTGCACTTACACAAAAAGTGCACATTGGTGTTTAATTTGTTGATCTTGACGCTCCCTGGAAATATCAGATTTCCTAAACATGGTAGGCCAATCAAGGACTGCATTGCTAGCCTCTAGCTCTCCTTAAATGCCTTGTGGATGTTTTTTTTTGTCCACGATAAGATCCTGTCAGTGTCATAAATGGATGGAATATTGGCCTCTTCCATACAGATGGAAACTGTTTAACCTATCAGGGATTGCTCAAGGTTTTGCAATTTTAGACCAAATAAATATGGTATTAATCCTACCTCTAATAAGAAGCTCCAAATATTTAGATCCTTGCGTTGTATGGTATGTTGTGGATGTTACAGTTCAGGTGTGGAGCGGTGACTCAGTGGTTAGCACGACTGCTTCACAGCACCAGGGACCCAATTCCTGCCTTGGGTGACTGTGAAGTTTGCACATTCACCCTGTGTCTGCGTGGGTTTCCTCTGGGTGGTCTGGTTTCCTCCCACAATCCAAAGATGTGCAGGTCAGGTGAATTGGTCATGCTAAATTGTCCATAATGTTAGGTGCATTAGTCAGGGGTAAATATGCAGTAGATCAATAGGTCTGGGTGGGTTACTCCACAGAAGTTCGGTGTGGACTTGTTGGGCCAAGTGGCCCGTTTTCCATACTGTAGGGAATCTACTCTAATAAAACTTCTGTTGGACTTGTATATAGCAGCCTTTTACAGTCAGATGTTTCAAGGTGGTGTGCAGCCATTTAAATACTTGAAATATAGTCACATGTTTAATAGGAAATCTGTTTGAATATTTTAAATTTTTATAACCCATTATGGATGTCTCTAAACTTAAGGTACTCGACATAGCCTACATTAAAAGAATGTTGAACAAAGATTATCTAGTGGTGTGCTTTGTCCAAAAATAAGGCGTAATACTATTGTGATATCAGGGAATATGAGCGCACAGACTGGGTGACTCAACAATGATCCTGGCTATAGCTCTGGATATGTTTGCTCTCAAACTCATTTTTTCCTTACGTAAACAACAGGCATCTTCCCAACAATGTGGAAAATTGAGTGGTGTCCTATCGCAAAAAACTAGACATTCAAAGCGTTCAATTATCTTTCTCATTGAGTTCATAGCATTTATTCAGGATGATTTCATAAAGTGCTTATTTTAGAGCCAACTAGGGAGCCTGTTGTTCTAGGCATGGCAGTGGGGACAGGGGTGGTAAAAGTCTGTTGGCTAGAGACACCAACATAGAGTTTCAATTGTAGGTGTCAGATTCTTTTTTTTAAAACCTGAATAAAAGTAGTGAATGAAGCCAAATCAAACTTGAGGTATGAGAGTAGAGACGCAATGGTATTTAGAATCTAAAAAGTGGACCCAAACAGACCTGAAGACATGCTGAGTTCAGGTTCTGTTGTTTTGAGGGGGGTGGGATATATGCTACATAGTCTGAACAAAATGACCTGAACTCAGTATGTCCTCAAGTCTTGTCTGGTCCAATTCAGAGACTTGGGGGAGGGGGGGCAATATTGCCTTAGGTCTGCTTCATTTAAGCAGTATTTCCTTTCCCCAGAGGGCCCCAATGGACCTAGAGTATCTTGATAAATGCCAGTCTTTTGATTTGTTTGTGCCTGATTCTTCTCTGCAAAATTACTTAGACACCGATGCACACAGTATGATCAGTTATAGTTGGGTGCAACCATTACAGGAGGTAATAACTATTCTGAATTATTTAAGTGATTCATTCAGCGAGGTGACAAAGATTTCCCAACACAGTTGCAGAACCTGACCTGTCCCAGAAATTTGAATAGACATATTGTGACCTTGGTTTTGACTGTACTTTGGAACAGTAGATTAAAACTATGCAAGTCTATATACTGTCTTCTAATTGAATTCTAAATATATATTATGTCCACCAAAAAGATCCAAGGTCTTTGGATAAAGGATATCTGACCTGTCTCTGCCAATTCAAAAACAAATCCTGATGTGTGAGAGAGAGGCTCTCCGAGCATGATGCATCATTTATGGCTGAATAAGAAAGTAAAGAGTATTGCCAAATTCAAAAGAAAAACTTAAAACTTGAAAAGATTAATGGTAGTTCAGTATATTGGCCTGGTATGAAGAACCAGCAAAGAATAATTTAGAGGGAGAACGTAGCTTTCTTGCATTCTAGCTACTCATCTTGAAAACAAAGATTCTGCGTGTATTTTTAAGAAAAGAATAAAGCTAATGTTTCTTTCTAGAGAGTCTGGGGAAATTGATGGAAAACAAGGAAATGGCAGAAGCGTTAACAGGTATTTTTGTATCTTTCTTCACTGTAGAAGGCTGAGAAAATTTCTCATACACTTGAAGATCAAAAGATGAAAGGGAAACACTTAAAACAATCAGCATCACCAAGAAAAAGATGCAGGGAGGACTGACAAGTGAAGAGTGTGGTGCTGGAAAAGCACAGCTGGTCAGGCACCGTACAATGAGCAGGAGAATTGGCGTTTCGGGCATGAGCGCTTCATCAGGAATGGAGCAGTCATCAGTCCTGACAGGCCTATGCCTGAAACGTCAATTCTCCTCCTCCGATGCTGTCTGACCTGCTGTGCACATCCAGCATCTGTAATCCTTGCTTCTCCTCCCTGATAGAAGTAAAGGCTGACAAGTCCCGAGGGGCAAATGGTCTCCGGGTTCAAGTTCTGAAAGAAATGGCTGCTGAGATGCCTTAGTTACAACCTTGCAGAATTCCTTACATTCTGGAAACCCATTTGGAGTAGATAATGGCTTGTACTTCAAAGATTAGAAACAGAAATTGGGAAACTATAGGCCAATTTGCACAACACTTCACAGGAATGGTGGTTTGAATATTGTTATCAAGGATGTTATAATGTGATATTTAAAATGTCTTTATGGGATCTGGCAATGTTCAGCTTGGTTTTGTGAAAAAATTTATTGGGAGTAGATAACGGGGAGCATATTTTGTGGCAGATGATATCAACTTGGATGAAAATTTTGGTTAGCAGAGAGGCTAACTTTTTTTCGGGTGGTCAAGCTGTGGAGTCCTACCTCATTGATTCATGTAGGGACAGTATATATCGTAGATATCAATGACGCCAAGGTTAGTAGGAAAATAGTTTAGAAGGAGAGAGCCTACAAAGGATATGACAGCAGCACTACGAGACATAGTTGAAAAATAATAGGCGTCCCATTTAAGGGATGAGTGAGGAGAAATGATTTCTCTGAGGATAGTTAGTCTATGGACTTCTCTTTCCCAGACAACAACGGAAGGTAGATGATTGAATTCGGAGGCTGAATTAGATAGATTTTGATAGACTAGAGTTGAGACAGACTAGAGTGTGGAATTGAGACCACAGTCAGATTAGTTACTCGTGCTCCCAGGTCTAGTGTTTCTGTGTCAGTCTTGTTTCCAATCTTCCAACAAAATAACAATGAAGTGTTACTACTTGGCACTTACTCCTTAATAACTTGATCACCATTACTTAGTTTGAGTTCCATCAGGTCAGGTTCAGAATATGAAGAGAAGATCTGAATTCTCGAGGTAAGGTCAGAGTGACTGTCCTTGACGTCAAAACAGTATTTGACTTGTATGAAGCAAGCCTTGGAAATCAAAGTCACTGGGATCAAGGCAAGTATGTCCACTGGCTGCAGGGGTTGAGTTAAATGTGTTGGATGGTGTGCTCGTGAGTTGGCATTTGTACTACAATTGTTGCAATGGCAGCCAATTGAAAAATATTCTATTGAACTCCTGATTTGTAATTCTCAGATAAATTGAGATCAGTTGCTTCAGAATAGTGAGCTTCTTGTAACCAAAGTACTTTTCAGTGAATGAAATGGGTAGTGGCGACAAGTGGGATCTGAAGAGAAAGCATTCTGTGTTGTTGCAATTCTAAATGTTACATGTTTGTCAGTATCTGAGAATTGCTCCCTCTTTTAGTCATGTTTCTATTAGAATAGCAAGGGAAAACTGACTTCAAAATGGAAGGGATAGTGTAGTGCAAACTTCTTACACCTGGTCATAGTACAGGTAATATGCTATAACTTGCTGTTAACCTTGGCATCTTTTTAAATAAATAGTATTAACTACTTTGTCTCCGTATTGTTTGGATGGTTGGTGACTATAATGCCATGTATTTGAGAGAATGGGTTACCGAGCCCCACCAGGAACTTAATTTGTTTGTTTTGAAGCAGTCAAGTCCATGGTACCTTTACAGATAGGTTTGTCTTCAAACTGGCAAAGTATTCAAATCATCCTTTCAATATGCTTCATTTTACTGTTAGCATTAGAAAACTAATGCTAAGAGTAAAATGAAGCATATTGAAAAATATTGATTTTTCAGTTTCTTGATTGTCAAATAGGCTGTAGTAGTCTTAATAGGCTTAGATCTGCTCTTTGTAATACGGTTTATCATTTGAAATGTTCAATTTATTTCTGTGCATGAATGGACAGTGTCGGTTCAAATGTCTGCAAAGCATTTATATGTATTGTTGCTATAAGCCTGCAATTGCCACGTTTGTTTGAATTCTACTTGCTTTTCCTCCAGAAATCTGAAGAGCATCAAACCTGGTCCTGCGTATGACTCTGAGGAGGAGGATAAGTGCAAACCGATGACATATGAGGAAAAGAGACAACTGAGCCTGGACATAAACAAACTTCCTGGTGATAAATTGGGGCGAGTAGTTCACATCATTCAGTCCCGTGAGCCCTCACTGAGGAACTCAAACCCTGATGAGATTGAAATAGACTTTGAAACGTTAAAACCCTCTACGTTGCGAGAGCTAGAACGATACGTTACATCATGTTTACGGAAAAAAGCGAGGAAACCTCAAGGTGAGAGTTAGCCCTCGCGGATTTAAAAAAAGTTGTCACTTCACTATATAAACTCGATCTAAAACTTTGGTTGTGCGCATGAATCAGTCTAATCAAGCCATTCTTAATGCATCAGCCATTCCCTCTAAAACTGTTCTCCACTTACCATGCCATTTGCTTTTTTTCTGACTGCAAGGTGTGTTGGGAGCTTCTCCTCTCTTCTCCGAACGCGACCCCGCTCCATTTCTCCCTGGACAGGCTTTTTCAAGTATTACCTCTGAAAGCCGGCTGTTAGGTAGTGACTAAGATGGGCATGGGATTTGGGCAGGGTATGGGTGAGCAACGTTTTGTGTTCTTTCTTGGGCCCTAAACTATGCTATTACCATTCTGTGGATTATCATGACACTGTATTTGTGTCACAATGTTTTGTTGAAACAGTGGCCAACGATTAGCTTAAAATGGTAAATGCTGAAATCTGAAATAAAAACAGTATATTCAAGATGCATCTGAAAGAGAAAATGTTTTGTCTTCTCACTGACTAATAGGATCAATATAAAAATGGACAAATTGAGTATCGTCATTGATATTAATGCTACAACTGCTTTTTGGAATAGCTTTCTGTACAAAATTTCAATCTTGTATATTACGAGCTAGACAAACCTGCTTGATTTTGAATTTGATCCCATTGGGCACAGTCTTAGCTTTGTGGAACATCAGCAGCATTATTGCAACTCTCAAGTTACTGCTAAATTTGAGTCATAGCCATTTGCTGCGCCCAAGAAGGCAAACTTGATTCCTTTTGTTCTGTCTTTTGCAGCTGTTCCACATGCTGTCAGAATGAATTTTTTTTATGCACGCGGCAGCCAGTAATTAGTTATTATTTGTTCAACATTCAAGGTGTAGCATCAAAATTATTCCCTTTTCCAACCTAGGGCCGCCACTTCTTTTTCAGTTGAAGGTTTTGATGTTGGAAATAAATACAGGGTGAATTTTTTTGTCAGCCAAAATGTCAGCTTGGCATATTGGGGTAGAAGGCTGGCATTTCCCCCCCAGAACAAAGATTTCTGTATTTGGACAGCATGTCTTGGCAAATAAATTAAAATTTAGAAGAGCTGGCAGATAAGTCAGTTGCCAATATTTTCATTGTGAAGCTTTAGCATTCCATGACTGGGTGATATTTCTTGTTCTAATCTAGTCAGTTTCTGCCCACAAAAAGAAACAAAGAGCCAGAGTGAGGATTTAAAACGTGGAAAAGAATTTGGGACACTTTATTCTTCCCTGTTCAACTATGAAAACAACCTTAGGAATAAAAGCTATGTTCTAAATTTAAAATTGGAGGTATAGTGGACAGCAAAGGTTACCTCCGATTACAACGGGATCTTGATCTGATGGGCCAATGGGCTGAGGAGTGGAAGATGGAGTTTAATTTAGATAAATGTGAGGTGCTGCAAGTCTTATCAGGACTTGTACACTTAATGGTAAGGTCGTAGGGAGTGTTGCTGAACAAAGAGACCTTGGAGTGCAGGTTCATAGCTCCTTGAAAGTGGAGTCGCATGTAGATAGGATAGTGAAGAAGGCGTTTGGTATGCTTTCCTTTATTGGTCAGAGTATTGAGTACAGGAATTGGGACATCAAGGTGCGGCTGTACAGGACATTGGTTAGGCCAGTATTGGAATATTGCATGCAGTTCTGGTCTCCTTCCGATCGGAAGGATGTTGTGAAACTTGAAAGGGTTCAGAAAAGATTTACAAGCATGTTGCCAGGGTTGGCGGGTTTGAGCTATAAGGAGAGGCTGAATAAGCTGGGGCTGTTTTCCCTGGAGTGTCGGAGGCTGAGGGGTGACCTCAGGTTTGTAAAATGTCGAGGAGCATGGATAGAATAAATAGACAGTCTTTTCCTCATGGTGAGGGAGTCCAGAACTAGAGGGCACAGGTTTAGGGTGAGAGGGGAAAGATATAAAAGAGACCTAAGGGACAACTTTTTCATGCAGAGGGAGTTGCCAGAGGAAGTGGTGGAGGCTAGTACAATTGCAAATTTTTGGATTTGATTAGATTAGATTACTTAGTGTGGAAACAGGCTCTTCGACCCAAAAAGTCCACACGAACCTGCCGAAGCGCAACCCATTCAGACCCATTCCCCTACATTTACCCCTTCACCTAACACTACGGGCAATTTAGCATGGCCGAGTCACCCAACCTGCACATCTTTGGATTGTGGGAGGAAACTGGAGCACCAGGAGGAAACCCACGCAGACCCTGGGACAATGTGCGAACTCCACACACCGTCTCGCCTGAGACGGGAATTGAACCTGGGTCTCTGGCGCTGTGAGGCAGCAGTGCTAACCACGGTGCTACCGTGCAAAGGCTTTTGGGTAGGTATATGAATAGGAAGGGTTTAGAGGTATATGGGCCAAGTGCTGCCGAATGGGATGAGATGAGGTTGGGATATTTGGTTGGCGTGGACAAGTTGGACCGAAGGGTCTGTTTTTGTGCTGTACGTCCCTATGACTTTATTCTACTTAAAGTAACTGATGTGTGGCAATGGGGAAAAGAATGTAAGTTAAAGTGAATAGTTAAGTAGAAGAACTGAGGCATAACAAATCAAATTATATCCATTTGTTAATCACTTGGTATTTATAAACAAATTAGTTCTTACTATAAATAATTTTATAGTAATCATACCAAGTAGATAGCTCAGCCAGTGTTGCAGCAGTAGAATATGGGCAGTGAAATTGCTGTACATGACGGCTTATACGAAACATGTAAATAATCTGTTGAGTAAGAGGTGGGAAGACTTAACAGGAGGAGAAGAATATCTGGTTTATCCTGGATCATTGGCACCACACACAGGCATATGAAGAGGGGTATGAGACCTAGTCATTAGGGTTAGCGGAGTGTTATAGAATTAGATAAAATAAAGAAGGCCTGCACAACGTACATTAAGAATGAAGGACTGAGCAAATGAGTGAATTAGGAAAGTCTGGAATAAACTAAAAAGAAAATATTAAAATGATGTCTAATGTAAGCAAGTAAGTGACAGAAGAGTAATTAAATTTACTAGGGCATCCAAGGTAAATCTGTATCGGGTAATGGTGAAATTGGAGGGATACTCACTAATTACTTGTTACAGTTTTCACTAAGGCTGATGAAAATAAAGAAAATGACTCCAGTGTTAGTTGTCTGAAGGGGTATGAAGGAAAGAGTTTCAGAAATTTGAGTTAAAATAGATTGCACTTGCAGATACAGTGGAAGATAACTCAGACTGGTACGTATCTATACAATGAAACACTATTAAAAAAATTTGAGGACTTTTTGGAAACAAATGCAATCCTACTTTCAAAACTGGAGCTATATCAAATTCTACAAGCAATAAGCAAGTGTACTTACTATGCTGATCAGAGTTATTGGAATCCTATCTATCTTACACAAGAATTACTAACTTTCTGAAAGTGAAATGCTATTAAATTTTGCATTTGCATAAAGAAACAAATGAAGTTGATCCTGTTTGGCATTGCCTACTGCACCTAGGATAAGAGGCTGGCAGGATGATGTTGCCACACTTGTGCCATCAATGATTTCTTTCAGGTAACTCCCTCAGAAGGCTATGGGAAAGAGTGAGAAGAAATCTACTTGCAGAATGGTTACAGCATGAAGTAAGAGGCCACTTTGTCTGTTTTTGTCTGTGCAAGCCCTCTGAAAGGTCAATTTACCTAAACCAACTTCCTGTAGCCTTGCAAGTGTTTTCTTTTAAAATAATGAATAATAATGGTCCCTTTTCAAAACACCAATTGACACTGTCTACTGCATTCATTATGTTTTCAATTCTAACCACTTGCCTCCACAAAAACAAGTTATTTCTACCACCATTGTTTTATTTATCAATTATCTTAAAAATTGAATCTAGATACTTGGACCAGTCGAGGCATTTTCTCTCTCTGTACTTGTGCAGATCCACCATGATGTTACATGTGTCTGTCAAACCTTCTCTTAATTTTTCTCTATTCAAAGGAAAACCGTTCCAAAGTGTGGTTCCTAGAAGTGGAAGCAGTACTCCAGTTCAGAGATTTTTCAGGCTTAAAGTTTTAACTACAAAGCCAAAATGCTGTGCAGGCTGGAAATCTGAAAACAAACCTGAAATGCTGGCAAAACCTCCGGTCAGATAGCATCAATAGAGCAAAGTAGTGTTAAATGTGTCAGGTAGATGACCTTTCACTGTTCTGATGAAATGTCATTGACCTGCCATCAATGCTTCATGGCTGTGTAGATTATCCAGCTTTTTCTGTTTGTATTTAAGGTGACTTAACCTTGCTTTTGTACTTTCCTGTTAGTACCCAAGATGTTGTGTGCTTTTTCATTCCTTGACTCACGCATGTGCATCCAAAGTTCCTCTGCTTCTGCATCCCCTTGAAAATTGTGTCCTTTGTTTTATACCTTTCTTTGTCTTTGTACCTTTCCTGCCAAAAAGAATTAGTTGGTCTACACTTGCTCTACAGAGAAATCTGCTCCCTGGCTTTTTGCCTTGGGGAATTGCAACAGCATCTGCTAAATATTCCAGCTTGGGGGCAGGGGGTCTGTATTTGAAAGTTCAGCATCAAATATCAGCAATAGAAATAAAGATGGCTGTCTCCAAGATGGAGTAAGTGTTGGTATCAAAAAAACTACAAACTAATTTCTGTAGACTTCATTGTGGCCAGTTTTTACTTCTGGAGTAGTGGTGCACTTAGTTTTTGCTATTACATATTCTTTGCAGTACACTTCAAAGCATTTGGTATCTTGAAATTTCTATCATGTTTTAAACAGTGAAATCCACACAGTGGATCAGTGGTTAGCATTGGTTCGATTCCAACCTCTCTCAACTGTCTGTGTGGAGTTTGCACATTCTCCCCGTATCTACATGGGTTTCCTCTGGGTGTTCCAGTTTCTTCCCACAATCCAAAGATGTGCAGGTTAGGTGAATTGGCCATGCAAAATTGCCCGTAGTGTTCAGGGTTGTATAGGTTAGGTGCATTAGTCAGGGGAAATGTAGAGTAATAAGGGTGGGTTACTCTTATTAGGGTTGGTGTAGAGTTGTTGGAACGAAGGATCTGTTTCCACACTGTAGGGATTCTATGAATTGGAAACTTGCTTTGTGGCCCAGCACTTGGCTCTGCAGGAATTCAAATCATGGTAATGTTCAGGGTCGAATGCAGCTGCCATCAGTCACTGTCATTTAAGTATTGAAGCTCCAATTGTGGAATTATTGGTGCGATTTGATTACATGTTATCAGCCCAAAATTCTTGAGGTAATATGACTTCAGATCCTGGGGTTAAGGAAAATCAGTGAAATAAATTCTTTAAAATGCCTTCTGGATAAATGTGAACTTAAGCTAATTTTGGATCTTTCTGTAGCTAAATTCAAATCCCATTCCTGGTGGTGTTTACCAAAGCCTTTTACATATTGGGAAATGAATCTTCAATTTGTTGACAAGTTTAATGTAAGTCGAAGACCGAAATTTGTGTTTTCTGTGCTCATGTTAAAGGATGTTAATGTACAGCAATAGGTCCCATTTGGTTTTGAAATTTAAGGTCAACATTCGCTGTTCCTAATTGATGTGAAGTCCTCCTGGATGCAGAGTAAAGCTCTATCCAAATGTGTTCAATTAGTTTAACATCAGAGAAAAATCCTATGAAGTGTCAGGATCCTCTTTCTCATTTATTTGAGGATCATTCTTCTGTCAGAGGAGGCTACAACACAGAAAATGGTCCTCCAGCCCATCAAGTCTGTACCGCTCAAAAACAAGTGCCTCACTATCCCTTTTGCTAGCACTTGGCCTGTGGCCTTGAGTACCTTGGCATCGCTAGTGTGCATCTAAATGCTGAAATGTTTTTTTTTGTCTCTACCACCCTTTTATAGACAGTGAGATCTGAATCTCACTGTTTAGACTGCAGGACAATAAACTGTGTCCTATAGAGGGCGAGCAGCCAACTGAATCAAACCAGGATCTGATGTATTTTGTTTATCTTGGATGTCCGAAGCTGGTGATGAATTTTGCTCTGTCCCACTCTGCGTACACTTGGGGTCAATCAGTAAATGTGTTTATTAAATAAACAACAATGTTTGTAAAACCTTTCAAGTTATTTCTTTTGGTCGGTCTCTGAGAATCAGATTTAATATCCAAGTAGTCACTGACCAGCTTTGTCATGTTTGCTGAACATGTGTCACCACAGACTGTTCGATTCAGGAATTTTGAGAAAGGGCTGATTTCCATCCATTGAAGTTATGACATTACATTTCTCTTGTACTCTTTGCTGTAAACTTAATTTCAAGAATTTTTGTAATAAGTTTATTCTATCCTGTTAGAAAGTCTTAAATGTTGCTGCGTTAATTTATTGGAAAATAGTCTTTCACTTGACTCCCTGTTAAATTGGGTCTATATTTACTTCAGCTGCTTGACAATTCATGGGGAAATTTCAGGAGCTTCTCTCCAAACAGATCCACTGATCCAACAAGCGGATTATTGGAAATTCCCAAGTGGACTGTTCCTGGTTTACAGCTCCCGGTTTACATAAAGCTGTGTGATTTGAGATGTCCATTTTATACGAAAATTTGTTTGTTTGGGCCAGGGTCCTAAGTGTTTAAAAACCAATTTTTAATTTGAGCCAAAATGAGAGGTTTTAATTGCATGTGTTTAGGATAAATGAAATTTAAATTCCTGAAATCATGGACTTAATTCCATGTAGCTCCTAATCTTTCTCTTAACCTATTGTTTCATGATTAACAAACAAGATCAAAAAATAAGAGCAGGTTTGGCCATCCTGTCATTTGAGTATTCTCTTCCATTTAGTAAAATCATGATTGAGGTCTACTGTTTTCCCAGCCCTATTCCCATATCTCTTGATGCCGGTGTCCAAAATAGCTATCAATCTAAGTCCTGATCACGAGTCCTTTTGTTCCAGTAATTGAGTTGGGCACTCTTGTGGCATGATTCATTTTTTTTCTCCTTCCCTTGTCTACTTGGGTTGTATCAGATGTTATGTCTGGTGTGGGTGGAGCTGCAAACTCTCTTCCCCACATGACCACTATAATTTGTCACTATGCAGCTCGGTTGAATGTATGATTCCTATTTGGTATGGTTAGTTGTAAGTGCATAGAATATGTGTATAACTAAATATAATTGAGGGGAAAGCATCTGCTTTCACTCGCCCCTTTACCCAAATCCATTGTCATTAAATTGGCTTCTGTTGCTTGCCAACCAGATCTATAAGGTGACACTTGAGCAAGTCAAATATTTTGTCATACAGGAATGTATGTCAATCTTTGTTATGTACATGGCATTTGGTTAGTGTTAATCATGTAAACAGTTGAGGGCCTGAGATTACTGTTAGTACACAACAATGGCTGCTTTTAAAATTAGCTCATTCTTTAGAATTTCATTGTGGTATCAGACTTGATTTTCGTAGTTTTTGGACTAAAATAAACTGAACACCATTGCTCAACCTTTTTCCTTCGCTTTTCTCCTCCCTGTTCTCTTTGAATCTGTCATGCCATATTGCATCTTTACCAATGTACAATGCAAAGTCACTATTTGAGTAATCTCATTTAAATATGTAGTTTCTTCATTTATGTGAAATGAGAAGTAAGTAAGAAATGGGAAACCTCTTGTGGATCGGCCTTGGACAACTCATTATGGCTCTGATTTTTGGCTGTTTTTCGTGTTTCCAAATGAAATGTACTTTCCACGTGGCAAGTGCTTAAATTCCTTATAGAAGCAAAAATGGAGCAACTCTAACCAACTGATTGTTAATTTGTCGTCTTCCATGCCAATAATTTGACAGAGGCTGCGAGACTGGACTCTGAATTCACATGCTCAATGCCACTGAACACCATTGAACATCCAAGTCTTATCTGTGGTTTGGGTTTCTTCCCAGACCACACATCCTCCCTTGGAGACAACTTATAAACACTCAATATTAAGATTCAACACAAAATTTGGTTCTTGTGATTCCAGGATATAACCATGTTCTTTTTTAGGCAATTGGGATATCCACATTGGGAGAAGGATTTGTTTTTCGCCATTCAGTACTTGAGGAAATGTTGCATCGTGCTTAAAAGAAAAATATGTTCTTGATAATTTGAGATTTTTTGAGTACTTAGAAATGGTTTTCGGGCAGTGTACATGTTTGCTGACACAAAACTGCCTCATTACTCAATGGGTTCTGTTTTAATGGCATAATTTGGGTGATCTCGTCTTCTGTAATTTATTCTTCACTGTGTTATATGTGATTCGCTTAGCTTGTTAGGAAATTATATGAAATTTTCAGTCCGTTTAGGAAAAAAACCAAAATTCTTACTTTGGGCGTGTGATGATTTAAGATCATCGATAAATGATCGGCTCCATTATGTCATTGTTTAACCTGTGTATGGGCACATGTGGGTGGAGTGGTGATGTCACTGGGGCTTCTTAGAGTAAGAGTCCAAGCAACAGCTGGTTTTCAGAGGTACATTGTTTCCTTTTTAATCTTGAACTTGATCTATCTTTACCTGTGAAACTGATTTTATTATTGTAACTTTGCAAAATTTGCTAATTGCAGCATAGTGATATCATTAAATATTAAACTTGTGTTTGTGCAAAAACTATCTGTGTGAAGATATGTGATTGTTTTCCCCTTTTTAGGCAATGCCCAACAAAGCATCAAGTGGTGTACTGAATCAGACATTCTGTCATGCCACTTGGTGGAGGGGCTTGTATAACTCATCCTGTTGAATCAATGAGACTGACCATGTCGCTCTGGTGAAATAGTGAATATTTCCTTGGAGAGCATGGAAATCAATTGCCCTTGTGGCAGCTTGTGTATGGTGGCTATGGAGGCTTTAGTACAGCTTGTCACATGTTATGGGAGAAGAGACAATAAATTGAAATTATTTACTTGATAAAAGGCTTTTTATTTTTTAAAAAAAGTGGGAAAGACAGAATTAATTTCCTTTCCCCAGAATCCCTGAGAAATTCCTGTGCTGGCTATAAGCTACCTTTTGAGGTGGTTGCCCTTAACCTACTTGGCAGTGGCAACCCAAGATTACACTAGCCTCTAGTCTGGCCTTCCCTACACAGCTCATTAAAGCAGCACAACGAAGGTCAATGCCATGATGAATTAAACCTTATGCTTTGTTACCCAACCCCCCGTCATTTTTTGTGATTTTACTCTGCCTTTAAAATGGGCCATGACCCCTCTATTGCAGAATCCTTATTCTTCCCAATAATTGCTGAAGTCAATTCAGATTAATGGCCTTCAAGAGCAGTCACAAATTGTGAATGTTTTTTTTTGTTTTCCTACAGCTGCTTTCTTTTCTTTTTGAATTTGCAGAAACCTTGCATCTGATCCCACGTGCCAAACTAGAGTAATTTTATTCACTGTGTTGTACCTGTGTACCGGTACCAAAGTGTTTGGTCCAAATCTTGTTGTGTGATGCTGTTTGCAGTGAAAAAAGTCCCAGGGAAATCGAACGATGACCTCCAGCTAGACTCGAAGAGTGAGCTGGATACCAGGTTACATGACGTTAGCGGCCAGCTGAGCTCTGGGAAGAAACCAGGCAGAAAAGGTTGGTGTAGTGCAACCTTGTGAAGTAGATCCTTAGGTGAATTAGGCTGGGGCCAAGGATCAAGTCAGTTTATATGTTAATGTAATAGTCTTGATTTACCTTTTATAGTGCACATACCTCTCAAACTGCAACGTATTTATGTTGGAATTCAGGCTTATATTTGGGGAAGCACTGACTTTCTGTAGAGTCAGCAAGTTTGTTGATTTTACTTGGTTGCACTCTGCTACTTTCCTCAGTGGTGCAGTTTTATGTTGGGAAGCAGTGATTTTAAAACAAAACAGTTGAGAGGTATGATGGTAAATCTAATCAACTTTATTTACTGGGCCGAAGCGATTATAAATAAATGTTTAATTTGGGTTATGCACCACAGCTCATAACAATTTTTTCATTCATTAGTTTATAGGCAAGAGTTAAGATATTTTCATTTCCTGAAATTAAGCTATTAAAGGAGTTGTCTAAATGACCCCGTGTCTCCTCTTAATGTATAATACAGCATGAAATTGGGAAAATATGCTTTTCTGACAAACAAAATCATTCCTTTGAGTTAAAATGTAGGTCCTGAAACAAACCATTAATTGAAATGGCAGACTCTGCTATTTGCCAATACTTACTTATAAATATTTCACATTAAAGTGGAATATTAATTCACTAATTCAGTGCATTGTCGTTCTAACAAAGTTGGTTTCTGAACAAGATGGGGATTAAAGTTGCCTTTTTACTGATTGCAAGATATTTGAGAAGTCTGCAAATGATAGAATTTCTTAATAAAAGATGTGTATCCCAGTCTCGACAATCTGACAAATAAAATTTTGAAATAAAAATCTATCCCTCCTCACTCTCTTTCCCACCACCGAGATGGGAGAGAGAGAATTGAACCCAGTGTTGACAGTGCACTATTTGTCCTCACTGTATTTTGAACTTGAGAAGCATTTCCATTGATCAAGTGCTGGTTGTGTATGACCTCTTAGATGTTTTGGAGAGTTAATAAAATATTGTTTTATGTGCACCCCTTCTGAGGCCATAATCATTTATTTTTGCCAATGACTGAACTTCTCATTGTGAGACTTTAAACTAGTCTTTGTGATATAACCTCTGCTCCAGTTCTCATTGCCAAAATATTTACAAACATTTATGAGCTAGATATTGCTTCAAATTCTGATGTGAAATTTAAGTGAGCTGTGGTGCATTTTATCTTGTCCTGTTTTCATCCTCCACTCTTAAATTTACTCCCTGCAGGTGGCTCGTCATAAACTGATGGAACTTCTTGACTGTTTTCATTGTTCCCAGTTATCATTACATTGCAGTTATTCCCAGTTATCATTACATTACAGAGTCACTCACTCACTAACTTGGGAGTCATTTAGAAGGTTGAGGTTTATCTCGACTGGAGATAGGTCTGTCCGGTTAAAGCCAGTTTGAGTCATTCCATGTACCTTCATATGCCATGTGTTGCAGGATCTCTTGTGTAGAACTGGGTGAGATCACACAACTGGTTTCCTTGGTAATGGCAGCTTATCTAGTAGCCTTCTATGTTGCAAAATTACAAGTAATTTTGTGGCATTTTTGGAAATCAAATTAGGAGCATGGGATGTTGTGTAATATGAGTTTCACAAGCATGGAGGTTGATTCCCATTTATCTTGAAGTCACTGGCAGGCTCAGGCGTTATTCCTACTTCTAAATGATTAGACTGTCATGATACTAAAGTTTGACTTTGCTCTCTTTATGTTCCATGCTGGTAAAAAGTGAACAGTGCTGAGCTGAGACCTGAGCCGACTTGTTCACTTTATTGTCCTCCTTTGTATTCCATTGAAGTTCATTAGCATTGAGCTGATTGTCATGCACTGACAGTTGATCTACCTGCTTTTGGGTCTCCGGTACCTTTTTTATTATTTTAGACGTATCTATCTGATTATCGAGGTGTCTTATATTTGTTATTTCTATAACATTTCCCAATCTTGTGCATGTTTCAACTCATCTGCCTACTCTATGGACTTGACTTTCTATGCACCCCAGCTCTTTCTAGCATAAACCTGAAGTCAGTCAAAACTGTTGACTGTTACTTGAAACAGGTTCTGCTCACCAATCAGTCCTTTGTTCACTGACCTGTGTTAGCTTCTCTTGAACAACACGTTCTTAATCTCCATTATTGGCTGAGGTAACTAGATTCCAAGTTTTGGATTCATTCCTGATGAAGGGTTTTTGCCCAAAACGTCTGTTTTCCTGCTCCTCTGCTGCCTGAGCTGCCGTGTTTATCTCGCACCACACACTCGACTCTAATTTCCAGCATCTACAGTCCTCACTTTTTCAAAGTTTGGATTGTCCTCTCTACCTTGCTTTACTATGTTTTGGGCACTCCTGCAAAGGCACTCCCTTTTTTTTAAAAAAAACCTACTTTTTGATTCAGCTTGAGTCATTTGACTTAGTATCGCCTTACGTAGCTTGATTTTAAAATTGCTTATAATGTTTCTTTGAAGTAATTGCAATAAAGATAGTCTGTAAAGATGGATTATCTCAAGTTACATCCTTTTGTGAAGGTTGAATGAGTTATTGATAGCAGTCTTTGATTTGGAATGTACATGTTTTAGTTGTTAACTTGGTTAGTATCTCTAAGATGCTGGTATGAAATAGTAACCAAAGTATAGGAGCTGCTCAGAAACTAACAGGTCAGTTATCTGCAAGTGCTTCTGAGCTTCAGGGCTACCAGTCAGTGACATTCAAATAATTTTGACAACCGCTTAAGATACATAAAGGCAACTCTGCCAATATCTTCTATTCCATTACAACAAGGCAATAAAGCCATCTCGTAACTCATATGCCCTTAGCAGCAAGCTTGTTCCTAAGTCATGAGCTAACTGTTGGAATGATGACTTTGTGATGGGAAACATTTGCTATTTGGTTGGAGAAGAACCACTTGGATAAGTTTGCTCATTGCCTAAGGATGCATCAAAACAAAATGTTGATTTCTTCATTGTTCTGGGGAAAGCAATTCCACATCAAGAGCCTGTGAAGAGCTGTATGACTCTTTTTCAAGAAATGTCATGATGGGTTTGACAATAGCAAACAACGGCCGTGAAATGTTAAGCCCACAGACTGGAAACTTCACGGCTCAGAAAATAGTCCCATTGTTATTGCAAGGCAACGGTATTATATAAAACATGAAAGAACAAAGCGATTAGAAAAGACGTGGAAGGTAGGAAACATCTAATGTGTCTTGGTTTCAGTCTCAGGATGATCTGTAGCACAAGCAATTAAGTGACCACCCTGCTGAGAATCAAACATTGAAGGGAATAGGGAAGCAGTCCATGTTTGCTGGAGAGCACGCTTTAAAGAAGTACTCAACCACAACTACCTTTGACTTGAACATCCTCAATTCCACTCCACCTAGCTTAGCCTTGGCTTTGCCCTGATGTGCAGGGAGGTCCAGAAAGCTTTCTGCCAGTTGAAAACAACAGAGCCTCTGAAGCAGATAGAAACCGTGGTACCATTCTACCTTTTTACTTGTTGGGCTGAAGGGCCTGTTTCCACACTTTTTAAAAAAAATTCTGAAATACAGCAGGATTTACTTCTCATGATTACATAATCTCTTTCCTTATCTAGAAAGAGGATATGTTCCAGGAAAATTTCAGGGATGCTGTGATCGAGAGTCTAATTGCAGAAGGAAAATAAGTTGCAGTAACTACAGAGGAGTTGGCCTGCTGTTTGTCATGAAGATTATGAGCCACATGCTTCTATTGTCTTCTCCTAGTGCCTGAAGAGCTCCTTGAAGTTGCGGTGTGCTTTTCACCCTTCAAGATATACATGATCTCCCATTGCATGGCAAGCCCAAGAAAATTTCAAAGAACAGCAGGGAGCCTTTTGATTTCACCAAGTCTATTACTTTTATGAAGGCTAGTTTGTATCCTCTGAAATTTATCGCCATCGTCTGCCTACATCACAATGATGTGCAAGCAATGATCATAACTATGATCCCAACCCACTTATCCTACGCCAGGGAAGGCCTAGGTCAAACAAGACCAGGACACTGCAACAATCTCCTTTTGCTTTCTTCCATGATGAAGTACTACAGTTCAAGCTTGTGGGTAATTTGCAGGAGATAGAGATACACTACAGAGCAGGTGGCAAACAATATCTTTAAATTCAAAACCAAAATCACTCCAGCTTTTGTCTTTGAGCTTCTGTGTGCTCTATTTGACATTTGTATGCATATTAGCGCAAACGCAGCACCAGGTCATCCCTGACTCCTTGGAAACAAAGAAAATGCCTCTCTCTAGATACTTAGAAAATGCTTCCAACTGACTTTCATGGCACAGCCTTCCATGCTATCAATTTGAGATCCCCGAAAAATTGTGGACCATTTTTGACATTTAGGGAACTTCCTCTAGACAAAGATGATAAAATTGTTTGCCTCCAATGTGTCTGCTCAGCCATTGGCTTATTAAGAATATTTAAGGATCGGCATCTCAAAACCATGATTTATAGTTTACTGAGCAGCAGTGATCTAATTGCTTCTTATACTTAGGTACGTAGGTTGTCCAACTCAGAGTGCTGGTGCGTACCATCAAAAGCCTCTCAAATCCAGAGGTAAGATGGTCCAAAGGTGCTGTCTTAAGTCCAAATGCTCAACATTTAGGTTCAGTTCACTCAACCAGCTCTGCTGGACCACATGTATCATTCTTATTTTTGTTACTGAAGCAACTATTACACTCAGAACTTGGTTGCAAGGCAGCTGAAATTCCTTCGGGATATCCTTTAAGATGCTTGAAGACAGAAAATATCTACAACTCCTAGAGTCTCAAGCAGTTGACAGACAAATGAAGGTTTTAGTCAAGGTGACATCAAGAGCATTGAGAGAATGCACAGTAAAGGAGTTGAGGCAGAGAAGATTGTGATCAGTCAAATATCTAGCCAAATCATTTACAGGACACTTCCAAGTACTACCTAGCTCATGTTTGCAGTCTGCAGATTATGCATTGCACTTGCTTCCACTCAGATGGGTTCAGAGATAGATGTAAGACATCCTTGTTCAGGCAGAATTGTCTGTTAGAACGGGTTTCAATGAGAAAGCTGATCTTTGGCAGTTATCATTTGAAAATAAACCAAGAAGAGAACATGAGCTGTACGGTAGTTAATTGAAATGTAATGTTCTGAGACCTTGCATTGACCTACATTAACCATTGTTAGGAAGCCAGGGATGAATGAACTCAGTCTGAGTGGGGTTGGACCTGATGAAAAAACATGGCTGAACTTTCATTCCATACTCAGTGAAACATTGTCCTTCAACTCAAGATTAGCAAACTTGTAACTCCCATATGCAGCCTACGCTCATTAATCTAATTTATTGTTGTATCAGTGACAATGGTAATGTCTGGTAACTTTAATACCTGAATTTGCACACCACTGTATTGGTCATTTGTGTTTCCTGTGCACCATTTTGATGAGAAGAAATCCTATATGGCCGCTTCCTGTTGGTAACTTAATTAAGTTTGATCAAAGCTGGAGAAAATGGTCCTTGTATGCTATTATTCCATTAATGCTGATTCCGTATTATTAATGGTATAGTTTCAGATTGGCTCCAATAATGACTCAAGTCCTGGGTAACTCATCCAATAGTTCAGTTTGGCTCTTACCACAGCTGTACTGAAATTGAGATCAGTAAATCTGCTAATTTGACTTTAATTGGAGATTTTTGAATTGGAAATTTGCTGCAAATTTGGGGAAAATGCAGTTTGATATAAAAATGTCCATCACACAGTGACCCATCCCTATCTGCTTCATGATTTAAGTTCTGTTTTATAATCTTGACTTTGTTCTCTGAAATTTGGAAGTCGTTGGGCAGCCCAGTAAGTTGGGACACAGTTTTCCATCATAAATATTTTTGTCTTCCATTGTTCAATATTGGTCATATATCTAAACTGGGAAGTTTTCAGTGCACCAGTTAACATTAACCCATATTTTTTCATTTCAGTAAGATTAGAACAATAAGGTACTACACAAGAATAGTAAGATGAGGTTGCTGTTGATATTCTACAGAGTTGAATTGTTATGTCAGGTTGGCCATCTTATTTTGTTCGAAGGCCTCTGACCGAGATCTCTGCTTTTATTGCAGTTTGCTTATTCTCTCCAACTAATGTTATTCTTTTGAACTTTTCTTGAAGCTATTGTTTCCTTGTGGGTATCCCTTAGTAACTGCCCAAGTGACTTGTTTTCTTTTGAGAGCTCTGGTATATACTGATTTTTTTTTTCCCCCTCCCCACAGGGTCAGCAACTGAGCCTATTCCCATACTTATATGAACTGCCTTCTAGTCAGGGTTGCTAGATCATTGAATGCTCACTTGAAACACATGTCTCAGTTTTAACACCTGATTATCTGGTTAACAGTAAACCTGCGTAAGAACTTTCTTCTCTTGTTTACTTTTGTTTTCAGCACAGTCTAGATGACAGTGGTGAGAGTGATCACTTATTTGCTTAAACTGCAAATTTTTTTCTGGCTTGTAAATAGTCATGTTATATTTTACTATTAATTGCAAATAGCGTATTGAGGTGCCTGCTGACCCCATTAATGTTATCTTTCTAGCGTGCATTGGTCCAAAAGTGACTCGTTCTAGCCTGGTTATCAGGTGACACAGAGGTTCAAAAACTGTTGAAATAGACAATAATGACAAACTCAAAGTTGCAAGGTAGATTTTATTTGTTTTGGTAATAAGATATCTTCAAAATAAGTATACAACAATTAGGAAAAGGAGTATGATCATCTTGTGCCATTGAATAATGTCAACGATCTTCTCCAAACTGCTTTGTTGCTCTGTCCCATACTCCTTGACCATACTTTTGGTGTTGTGTGTACTCAATGACTGAACATGCACAATCCTCTGACAAACACTAAAGTCTCACTACTCCCTTGAAGGAATGTCCAAAATGGATGATTCCCAGTTTGATTCCATTCAAGGAACACCGTCTTGTCAATATCTACTGTAGAGCTTCTCAAAATTTTGTGTTTCAGTGACATCATTTTTTTTAATTCTTAACTGCAGTCAGTGTAGGCCTACCCACCCCTATCTTGCCTCACAGAATAATTTCCTTGTTCCAGAAATTAAGCGGAATGAACCTTTATTACAAAAGCATTGGAAAAAGAGATGAGACTATACACAGTTCTCCAAGTATGGTTTCACCAAAGCCCTAAATAATTACAGCAGAACCTCCTGACTCTTAACCCCCTCTCAGTCGGGACCTCAATTTTACTCATTGCTGCTACCTTCACATTAACTTTCTGCGATCTGACTGCAAGAGCACTTGAATTTTCTGTGATACGAAAGTAAACTGCCAGTTATACTGAATAATGATCATGTGTGAGAGACATGGTGATCAGCTACCCCTGATATACACGTGACATTGTGGGATTGACAGTGATTCTGCATTGGCGATAAAGCTTCTAAATTGTTAACTCTTGCATGGGTGATCGATGCAAGCTTTAGTCCATAAATATGAGCAAAGTATCAAGAATATTGATATAAGACCATAAGATATGCAACTAGCAATTCATTCAGCTAATTGGGTCAGCTCTGCTATTCAATCGTGACTGATAAGTTTCTCAACCCTATTCTCCCACTTTCTCCTCATCACCCTTGATCCCCTTGACAGTCAAGAACCTATCCACCTCCGTTTTAAATATACTAAGAGTAAGACATTTGCCTCTGATTTTATTGTGGCTTGCATTTATTGCCATCTAGATGGTTAAAAAATTATCAATTAAATATCTAAATGATTTAACAAATGTCTACCATTTATTGCATCAACCTTAGTGGCATTTTGTATATTTTTATTATACCAGGTTAAATTCGATTACTTACTGTTTCAGTCTTTGATATTAAATTAAGATTCATTACTATGAATCAGCATCCAAAATGAAGAGTACTCATTAATGCTCACTTGGCTCCAAAACCTTTGTTCTAATTCATGGCAGACATAATTGAACACGTTTGGGAGCCACCACCCAATTGAAACTTGATACCATTGTTGTTGATGCTTGAAGTATATTTGAAACTTGACTTTTTTATCTCTCATCAAAGAAATGAGCTACTTAACCCAACCACTGCAGCCTCCTTCCATTCTGTACCATCCAACCTGAACACAAGCATGCTTCCTAATAATTTTCTTTGCTCTTTAAGAGCTGGCATCTTATTTCCCTTTTCTAAATAATTTTGAAGAACAAAATACTGCCATTTCTTAGCAAATCCCACTAGGTAACAACTGTTATTTGAGTTATCACTTTATGATTTTAAACTAAGTTTGCTTATGGCCTTTTAGGTAGCCTTTGAAGTATCAGCCATGGCCTCCAAACCAGTTTGATTCTAGTTCCACTTGAGCTCAAAATTTAAGGCTGATGCTGAAATACAATACAATGGGAGTGCTAAGTTATTGGAAATGTCAGATGAGAAGTTAAACTGAGGGCCTGTTTTGATCCCTCTGGATATGAAAGATTCCATGACATCAAAGATGAGTAGAGCAATTCTTCCCAGTGTACTAGCCAATATTTGTCCTTGTATCTGCATTATCAAAAGGGATTATCTGATTAAATGAGAACCTTATTCACCTATATCTGTTTGCCACAAAATCTGCATTTGCAGTAACTGGTAACAGACAGTACTTAATAGAGTATCAAGTGCTTTTGAACACCATTGTCATTTAAAGGCTTTTTGTCCATAAGATTTTTGAGAGGATGCAATCCTTAACTCCTCTTCTTGTACAAATGTGTAATCAAAATTTTAGCCAAGCAAAGGAAAACAATCAGCAAAGCATTTTACAATTTGACCTTTAGGTTATTCGCACACCTTGCAATTAATAGTCAACAAGATATTTTGTTATACTTGTGAATGTTATTTATTGTTACATCACTCTTAGAGTCCTTATTGTGTTTTTCCAATCTGTTTTAAGCTTGAGGAAATGAATATTAATTGAGACAAGCATTCTTCTAGAATTTTTTAGTTTCATCGCGACTGAGGAAATGAATCTTTTCACGGAAATGGACTATATGATAAAGGTTACTTGAGCTGCATAATGATATGGTGTAATGCAGGCTTCAGATGCCAAGCACTTGCTTATGACCACATTTCTAAGCTTCTAATGTGAGCTAGTTTAAAAAAAATTAAGCAAGTGAACTTATGGATGTAGCTTTTCTGAATTATTTAATGGGTTGTGAAAGTTACTAAAGTTTCCAGAGTTAAGAACTTAGTAACCTACCTATTTTAAGAACTATAGCCCTTACAGGTTCTATGCCTCATTTTAGTGTTTGAGCTACAATATGAAGGAATTGCCCCAAGAATGAGTAATAAAATGTTGAGAAATATCAACAAAGATCTAAGTTGATATTTGCAATTAAGAGCTATGTGAAGCAAGTTTAGTTAAATATCAATTTAGGATTGAATAGATTACGCTGTATATGTATTTATTTATTGATTCTTTTTATGCAGCGGAGAAGCATGACGTAGGCATGGATGTGGGAGGTCCTTCAAGGATGCGAAGCAGCAGCAGCTCTTCTGAGTCAGACAGTAGCAGTGACTCCAGCTCTTCTGAGAGCAACGACTCTGAAACAGGTTAGCGTCAATTCTTTCAGTAATTGAGCCTGTTGCTAGCCTGGTGCTGGCAGTGTCCATTTTCCCTCTGCCCCCACCTATACTCCATTCACCACCCGCGATAGTTTCCAAGCAACAAGTGACTTCTAAATACAACTGCAATACATACAGTTTGCCAGATTAATGGAGTTGGAGCCCTTTGCCAATAGTTTGTTAAAAGATCGACATGTCTGGAAGAAATTCTAATAATCTGTTAAAGCTGCATAGAAAAATACGTGCAATAATGCTGACATTAATGACAATGGGAAGCCATAAAGAGCTTGAGTTGCACTTAACTTTATAAAGCAGCTTCAACAGAGATTTTTTAAAAAAAAATTCTTCTTGGAAAAAGCAGGATTGTTTTTTTTTCTACCTCTCATCTCACGAAAGATCAACGTTTGACTACCGGCAAATGAAATTTGCTACTACACCTATCTTTAAAAAAAATTTATGAAGGATTTCTGGTCAGAACATATAACATGTGGAATGCAGTTTACAAAACATGGTGTACACGTGTGCGCAGTTCGTGTAGTGTTTCACATGGTTGGTGCTAACACAATGCATTCTATGGTCACTGGGGCAGGTTCAAGATATTCCCCAACTCCGAGTGCACTGTGGACTTTTGCGCAGTAGGACAAATGTGCTTAAGTATAGCTTCTAAAACGTTAGAAACACATCAGAAGGAGGAAACAAAAGCTCTTGGGCTGCAGATCTTGTGGTATCCTTTTCAACTGCCACAGTTAACAGATGATCTAGGTCCTATGTTCTACCACTTCATCTTCATGATCATTGACTCAGCGAAGCTACCTTAAGAATAGCAAGTAAGCTGTATTTTTTTGTAAAACTGTTCTTGATTTGTAAAAAAAGATAACAAAATGTTTGCAAGTTAGCTAGTTGCATTGCTGGAACTCGGTTTTCATTTGGGGATCAAATATTTCCAACTTGGGTTGTGTGATTTGATAGTGATATTCTACAAAATTGATTGTGTTTTTCCCTGCTGAGATGTACACCTAATCATTAGAAAATCAGTCGTGCATCTGTGACATTGTCTAGTGTTTCTAGATAAGTCTTATCCAAAAAAAGAGCCATTATACAGCTTTTGGATAAAGAGCCATTTTGTTAGATTCAGTGATCGTCTCTCCACTTTAGATCCTTTAAATATGTTTTACTGCAACAACTATTTTTCAGTCTGGGTTCTTGATTTAAGAACTGTACTCTTATTCTTGTACCCTTTACTGAATTCTAGGCTTCATAAGTCTTCCCTATCCTGTGTTCTGTACAAACACTGAACCATAGGACATTAGTTCACAGAGAACTGCTTGAAACCCAGGATTTTTAACTGGGGTACCTTAAAGAAGGTTCTTGCGGTCAAATTTCCTTCATACTTTGCAGCTTTGTTTGGGGCAGTTCAAATTTAAGTACATTGCAACTTGGATTTAGGGAATCTTTGCCTTCAAGTACCCTCTTAAGAGAATTTCATTCCACTGAAATTATCTGTCATTAATGAATTATTTATATAATGTTGGTTAGAAAAGAATGACCAATGGATTTCTAAGCAACAAATAAACTGGAGCTTCAGTTTGCAGTTGGCAAAATTCGTTACACACTAGTTGGTCATCAAAGATTTGTCAATAGAATTGTTAAGGGGCTCTTGCTGTGTATGTATTTAATACATCCAAGATGGTAACTGTAATTTTATTTTTGTATTATGCAGTCCATTATCACAAATGTGTTATGATATGTATGGCCTTTGGATGCTGTGATTTCTTACCCTAATGCTGTCTTTCAAATGAGTGAACTTTTTTAGTTATACGCTGTACTTTTCTATAGATTGACTTGTGTAATAGCCACAGAGTGCAGAGTTTGCAACTGAGAGGTCAGCCAGCTAAATGTATTTTGATTCTCGTTGTGGTGAAATAAAAATAACTGAGGCAACCTTGTACACAAGGACTGGACCACAGTCATGTTTGGAGATTGTGGTTATATAAAATAGACCTAACTTCTGAATGTAGAACATGCTTTTGGAAATAATAAACTTCATCGGTTCATGAGGATCACCTGGATAACTTCTTGGCTTTAGTAATAAAGTACCAAGTGAAAATCATTCAAGTATTGAGAATTTTTTTTTTGCAAGTGGAATAAGCATTACAGAAAATAGTGTGCCACCCAGCTGTGTGAGATCTCCAGTAGCCCGTTTGTTTAAACCAACATTTGGATCAGATCGGCAGTCTTTGGTTTTAATGTAACAAGGTCAAGTTGGTGAGGAATTTCTGACAGCCACCTGAAACTTAGTGAACTAATTACAAATTATGGTAGCCATATGCAAAACTCTAAGCATTGTACATTCAGTCATGCAGAATAGTTTTGTTTTGGTAGGGTATTCTTAAAAAGTTCCTGTTTTATTGAATTGAACTAGCTGGCAGTAATATATTAGACAGTCTGATTAAAAGTTGACTAATTCAGATTTTACCCATAATGTTTTCACTTTCTTACATTGTGTGTTATCCAGCATAGATTGGATATACTGTGTCCCAGTTGAATTTAGTCGTTTTCGTATACCTTTTATAAAATAGGCAAGTCTCAACTAGCCCCACTAACTCCAATGGCATACAACTCCTTGCTGCCAGTCTATCACCTTAACCAGCAAATTTTTGTGATTCTAGAAATGAGTTTGTGACTGAGGGTCAGCCTAATGCTATTGCTAAAAATGCCCCACAAGCTCATAATATTCAGACAGCTATCACTGATGTTCCAGCTGAAATCCTACAGTTTTCTCTCCTCACCAGCATTCCATGGTAGCATTCCAACTGTTGTCCTGCTTCAAATTAACTACATGGATCAAATATCAATCTGATGACGTATCACATTGCAGCATAAGGCAATGCCTTTATGTGCAAGGCCATTAGGGTCACAGTTCAGTATTCTAATGTCCATTGGCCAGATCCGGCATGCATGCAAAAAGGGTAATAATGTATTATATGAAATGCCACGATCTAAATGGCTGACTCTAGCTGTCTGGTTACCCAACTAGGAAGTATTGTATTCCTGGTAAGTGTTGTGTAGGAGACATCAAATGGTTCCTAGACCATGAGTGTAGTTTAGATTACATTCTTTTATAGCTGGATGGTAATGAACATGACACTGTAGCAGAAAAGGCAAAATAAGGAATTTAGAAGTTAAAACTTGAAGTTGATCAGAGTATGCAATTACTTGTACTTGTACCTAATTTTTGGTATAACACATTGGGTTGTTGATTTCTAATTGAGGCTTGAGAATGTATGCCAGGCACAGTACCATGCTTAGAATTTATCCTTGAAATATCCCACAGAGGTCTGAAACAAAAGTCCTAATTAAAAAGTTAAGTTCAGTTTAGCTGAGTTAGAATGGCAAATACTTGGTTTTTGATCTTGAGATTAATCCCAGTTAGTGATGCGATAAATAAATTTGATTGAAAATGTCATACTCTTAACTATCTTTCCCAGTTTCTTGTGCATTTATTAGTTATACTCACTTTTGCTTCCTGAAAAGTGGATGTGGTGTTTGAGCACAAGCTATCAAAATAATGAACGTTATATAGCTTGAAAGCTGCAGGGATAAGTGATTTAGTTTTGTACTTTATGCGACAGGTGCATTGTCTTGTGTTTAATGCAACTACTGCTGCAACTAGTTACAAACCTGTAAAATATAAGTAGTTTATCCTTGTTAAGGAATTTAAAACACTCTGTGTACTCAATCTGGCATTACGGTTCATCAATTTGAATGAGGAATAGGCTGTGTTTGTAAAGGAGCAATGTATTTTTTGTCTTCTGCTTTTTGAAGTTCTAGATGACACTTGATGGGAATTTTATACAAACTGTTTCATACTCTACTACCCGGCCTTGTCTGAAATGGCAGGAAGTGCTATTTCTCCAAGATCCCAACATTATTTTTGCTTTTCAATGAACTTGATTGGGAAGTCTGCAGCATTTAGTTAATGCTTAGGTATCAACATACTTCATAATAAGAAGAAAATACTTCATAAGATGTTACAAAACGATATACTTCCACTGAGCCTAATTGATATTTAGACTGAGGGCATTTCCATGATACATGCCAGGCTGCATCTCCTGGGAAAGTGACTGATGTGCCGGAGTTTCAAGTCTGTTTGTCCTTGTTTCTCTGGGTTTTGATCATAGTTTATCTTCCATGGTTTGTTGCAATAGGACTCACCTACTCACTAGCAGTAGGTATCCTGCATCTGATTGCTAAAACTATTACTAAATTCCCATGATTGATGTCATTTTGACAATGTTGGGTGTAAATTTAACACAATGGTTACTGGCGCATAAACCTTTGAATTTAGGTATGCGTGAGCATTTCTCAAGTGCTACAATTTGAACAATATTTCAATGACCTGTATGATTTGGTATAACTTTGAAACTGGCATTTCAATCGGAGACCTCTAAGGAAAGGATTGCACATAAATTTTAATTATTTAAGATTCAATTGCTCGAATTTTATTCGCTTTTTGTTGGGGCAAAAGTAATTTTTAATGGTCAGTTTACTTGCTGTTCTACTTACACTAATGCTTTTGACTGTGGGGCTAGATCCTTGTATGGGGATGCCTCGTAAGGAAAAGAGAAGTTCAACAATAGACTTGGACCTGAGCAATTAGTTTTAGTTTGTGACTGGCATATCTTTGAAAGTAAATGCTTAAATCTTTGGTTTAGTAGCATTCAGATTGTTGTAGATTTGTATTGTGCACCACAATCTTTCAGGACCTAAATTGGTATGGATTTGTGTTCATAGAATTGTATGCTTTGGATTTATGAGTGAGGAAATGGTGCATCTGTCCTGTTTTTCGAGCAGTTTTTTTTTTTGGAGAATACTTTGCTTAGTGTTTATTTGAACCACTTTTCAGAATTCATTTCAGCCCTTAGTTTTGGAATTGAGGCATTGTATTTAGTCAGAAGTAATTTTTGGCAGATGAGGCAAACTGAAGTAACAGACTTTAAACAGTGCTTTTTAAATTTAGCAGAGCAGGAGCTTTTACTTCTGTTTTGGGAATGGCATAGCTGGCCCCTCAGTCAAAACTTTAGCACTCGTTGGCTACTTTGTTTGAACTTTTTTTTTAAAAGCTAAAAGATGAAATTTGTGAACTTTTTGGAAAAGAAACTGGAGTATGTATGCCAATTTTATTGTGATGAAACAATTCAGTGTTCCACAACTGTTTTTTTGTATGCAACTGTATATCTTTATTTATTTTGACTTTGCATGTTTTGTAATTGTGGGGAAAGTTTTTTTTGCTTTTTAAACCTTTTGTATTTTTCTTTTGACTTTGGGGTCACAAGGATTGATTGGAGTAGCTGTTTTTTTAAATATGCATTGCATGCAAGAGAAACCTTAGTTAAAATCTACATGTAGTGTTTGGCAGTTATTAAAATGAGACTGAAAGCTGTATTTCTGGTAAAACAGCTGTTTTAACAACTGGAGCTTAGAAGATTGTATCCTGTTTATCATGAAATTTTGCAGACTTTTTTGAGTTTAGTCAGTCTGTGGTCAGCTCTACCTGCAGCTTAATTGAGGTGCTTGTTTTTTTCTTCTTGTTAGAGATATTAGAGTGAGATATCATTAAACTGGGAAGCTTTTTTTTTGACACTGCATTGTGTCAATATTTTGTGCTCCATGCCTGAGAACTCCAGGTAGCCATAAGGCAAAGTTCTTCAGCATGACTGCCACTTGGCTACTTTTTTTTTTGCACGTTCCAATCAGTTTATGAAATTACTGTCAGTTGACCCACGGCCATTTCTTTTTGATATGGCTATAATCTTGAAAAAGAAACTAATCAAAATCTCGTGGGATTAGTTTTCCATTGATTTGCCATTTTGCAATCAAAATTGGTGCGCTTGCCACCTGTTCATTTGAAGGGGGGGTTTAAGCATATTTGATAAAGAACACTCTTGGATGTTGTCCTACTAATATGGTAATGAGTGGTCAGTTGCAAATCTGTCTCATTAGTTTTGCCATTTTAACTTGCATAGTTGAAATTGGTACACTGCATTTAAACAGTATTCCTTGCGTCTCTTGTAACTTGAACTCAAATCTTCCTAATTGAAAGATAGATGAAAGTAGCTTCTTTGTTAGCTTTAGAATTCTCTCTAATTTTCAAAAATCTCTACCCTGTTCTCCAAAGGAAGTAAATTCACAGTACAAACCCACTAATGTCTATCAACTTGTTCTCTTCCCTCAGAGAGTGATAAATGTGACTGAACAATTGCACCAGCACGGAGAGAGATACTTTGGTTAGGCTGGACCATAATCGACTTGGCTATATTTCATCCAGTCTATGCTGCACCCTGGTTTTTGAATGTTAATTCAGTTAGGCGTCAAATGTTAGACCATATTTTTCCTTTTAATCAGTACCTTTTTAGATTTAGTAATGTCTAGCAATGGCTGAAATGTTGTGGGGGGAGCTACATTAGTTTGGTGTGCTTGACCCATAACGTCTATTGTAGCCAACCATTGTGGTCAGACCTAACTCTTTGCGCTTTCTCGCGTGGCATGATCTGGTCACACCATGCTCTGGTATAGTGTGGTCCAACTTGGGAAACAAATGTAAGAGCATGCTCACACTCATTGGTACAGTCTTATTTTATTTTTCCAAAATACTCTTTCAAGTTGCTAAGGTTGTTTGTTTGTAGATATTCAAATGACAGTAACACGATCTTAATACTTACCATGATCCTGCAGTGGAGCTGGGGACAACGATTGATGAGCAGAAAACACATGAACATTTGCATCTTGGAACACGCAACATTGTAGGAAGTCCTGAGTATTTTTAATTGATCTTATATAAATACTTTCTAGCCACTTAGGTCAATTTTAATAAGTGTTTAGTATAGTACTCACGTTCAGCTGTAAAAATGATCCCATTTGTTGAATGGCATTTGGGATTCTTTCAGATGATCTTTCGAGATATTTGGCAATTTCCCATCTATGTTCAAAATTTGGTCCAATTTGATTTTGCAGACAGATTTTATTTCATAACCGATCTTTCAAAGACTGGATTTGTGATTGTTCTGCAGTGTTTGAATATATATTTAGCTTGTAATAAAACTTAATTTCATTGAGCATCAGAACAATATACTTAGGTTGTCTCCAAAAATTCAATCCAAAGTGCAGCTTTTGGTTATAGTCACTCAGTTATTTCAAATAATCTTTAAACGTGATTGTCATTGTGGGGAATTGTGAAGCTCTGTGAAATTTTAAGCTGATCATTTAGCTTGTCATTATTCATATGCCATTTTCACTGTTATCAATGTCCCTCTCAAATGAACAATTAACTGGATATAGTTACCAGAAATGCAGCTTTTGTATATATAAAAATATATTTTTTACTCTTTCTACTTTTCTAGTTGAATATGTATCTGATGCATGTTGACTTTATATTTGGGGTTAAATTATATATGTTTTTTTTTACTTTGTATAGTTTTCTACCTTTCATCAGTTCTCAAATAAAACAAGTTTACAAACCAGAATGTGCTTGCTTGGTGGGTTGAGTTGTGTACTGTATGGTACCATTTAGATCCCTAACTCATTGCAAATCTATAAGCAATATGACGTACCTCCATTGGGTAGGAGATTACCTCAACCGGTAAGTTGACAATACATCCAAAATGTAGGAAATTTGAAGCTGATCCCTTACCAGACACAATGTGGAGAAACTCCACAGTCGTAGATGTAATCTCTGTCCATTACATTTTATTCTAAAGTTTGAACAGAAGTACACAGCAGATCCTATTGGATCTATAAACAGAGATCATAATACAAAAATGAACAATGTGAGTATAGATCCTGCAGTTATGCAGACCTGTTTCTGTGACCTCATTTCCATGTCCATCTGTTTGCATGAGATTAATATCTCTATCCCTACCATGCAGCCAATACCAAGTGATAATTGTTGGAATTAATTTCAATCTTGCTTCAAATTACTGAAATTCATTATTGGTTTTGTTCTGATGTGACCATTCAATTTTGGATTTCAAGCAGCGTGTCCATCTAACACCAATCCAAATGTGATTCGATAAAAACTCTTTTTTACAAAGAACCCATAATATTGGGGAGGTGATGTTGGGGTGAGGGTAATTAATATTGCTAGAAACAAAGATGAACACACACACATCTCGATTTTAGAATTGTCAAATGTCTTTGAGTTTCCTCATTTTTGGAATGTCAGAACAACTTTACACATCTGTGGGGTATTGTAAGCAGCAAATGCTTATGCATCTTGAATGCTACCATTATTTTTGGAATTCCTATTTAGTGTAAAAATATTCATGAAAATGGTGAAGCATCACGTTTTGGGTACTTCTGAAGAGAATGATGATTTTTGCCTCTTATCAAATTATATGTAACTTTGGAGGATCGGGCACTTTTCACTTCGAGGTGGAGTCTAAAACACACTTGGGTCTGTTTGTTCCTTACGAATTGCCATGATTTTTGACTCTGCCATCCCTATCCCCAAGAAAATAGTAGTCCAAAAGCAATATGGTGATTTATTTCTGGAACCATTAGTTCCCATGTTACACAGGGGCTGACTTAGCCTCTATTGTTTCTCAGATGGTTCACAAAAATGAATTGGTTTACTGTGAAAGCAAACACGGCAGCAGGTTTATATAAGCTGGGTGTCACATGTAGGCAAATGAGTGACCAATTAAATATTCTAGTATTGGTGATCCCTCAATCAATGTTAATTAAGACCACAAGAACTCTTCTTTGAAAAGAAACATGGAATCCGTAATCCCATAAAGAAGGCTTTCCTTTATTGGAACATCTAAAGGCTGGCATCTTTATGCAGCTCTCTTTCCTTCTCTCCCTCCCCCCCAACTTGTATGCAGAATTCCTGGAGTTTGGTTTTCATGTTAAACATCTGAAGTGCTCATACAATCAATGGACTAAGTCAATGACCTTAAGCCAATTTTTATATTTATTTTGGGGGAAAAAAAAGGTCTTTAATAAACTGGAGTAAGGGCATCTTAAGCTGCCATGTTTAACTAGCTCCATGTCAAACTCTTTTAAATAGTCTTGAAAATAAGATGGAATGGCTAAATTTGGTGTAAATTATGAGGAAAACATTCCTATCAGCAATGAATTAAGTTGCACACTCATCTGTGTCAGAATATTTGGTTCAGGTCCCACTCGAGCTTTAAGCTTAAATCTAAGATGACACACCTAAAAGATGCTATATTGTCAAGCCAAAATCAGTCTGCACTCTTCAGACGCATGTAAGAATCCCATGATCAATATTTTTGCTTCAGTTGTAAGCAATAAAAACAGATTATCTGGTTATTATCAAATGCAAATTGACTGTCATTTTGATCTTCCAAGTGACTACACTGAAAAACCTTGGCTTTCAAGCCTTAATCAGACTGGGTAAAGTCATTCTATAGAAAATTCAAATTACATTCATTTGATGATTGAGACTTGACATTATGAACATGAGGTGACGACACTTTGAGCTTCAGAACGGATGTTTGAACTATCTTAATTGTCTCAGTCAGGCTCCGAAAGGCTGTCTTTTTTTCTTGGGGATGCCACGTGGCCATGCTGAATTAGCCATTTCTTTAAACGCTATTGGAAAAGTGCTCACTCTGAGGGATGCCTTCCTCCTCTAATCAACCTGTTCAGATGTTGTTACCCTATCTCGAGCAGATGGGATTTTGTCTCCAGGCTCGGAGGTAGGGACGCCGCAATTGTACCACCACCCCTTGGATGCCTCGTCCTCTCCTTGGAATGCAGAGAATAGATTCTGATTATGGAAGTTGATTGACAGTCACAATTGTAACAGTTACAGAACTCTGTACTGGATATAGAGGTAACCTATATAATATTCAGGCCAGTTATTTTCTTGGGATCTTCGCTCTTCCTTGTTCTCCTTCGCCTGCATCTTGCTCATCTCTCATATGCCCTTCTCTCCACTCCACCATATACATTGCTCCCTTCCTCTCCAACTCTGCTTACATCTCCACATCCCACTGTCTTCCCTTTGCGCCTCCTTCGTTTGGTTTCCCCATCCCCTCACTCCTTTACTTCCCCCTCATGCTTCTTTGTCCCCTCTCCCCTCCATTGACTCCTTCCCCTCGTCATTCCACTTCGCCCCCTCACTCCCACCCCTATCTGCACCCCTGCTTTTCTCTTCCATGCCCCCCCCCCCAATCCACCACTCACTTCTCTCTTTCTCCAACCCCCACGGATTCTCTCTCTTTCTCCCCTCTCCCCAATGCCAACCAACGCTGTCCTCTTCCTTCTTCCCCCCCCCCCCCCCCCCCAAACCACTGCTCCTCCACCACTGCATCCCAGCTTCTCTCTTCTACCCCACTTCTGACTTCCACCCTGCTGCTCCTCTCCCTTCCTTCCAGCTTCTGTCTTCTCCCTATCTCTGCAGCTCCTCTTTCTATTCTCTCTCCCCCCAACCTTCCAGCTTCGCTTTCCCCCTCCTGTTCCAGCTTTTCTCTCTTGCCACCCCACCATTTAGCTTCCCCCTCACCGCTGCCACCCCAGCTTCTCCCCTCCACCACACTTACTTCCAGCTTTTCACTTCTCCCTGCCCTTCAGCTTTCTCCTACCTTCCAGCTTTTCTCTCCGTGCTGTCCAGATTTTCCTGTTTCCCTCATCTGCAGTTTTTCTTCATTTTCCCCCCTCCCCACCTTACAGGTTTTCTCCCACCCACCCCAACTCAGCTTCTCCCTCCACAGCTTCTCTTCCACCACCCAGCTTCTCTCTCTGCCCCTCCCCCAGCTTATCTCTCTTCCCCCTAAACGCCCCAGCTTCTCTTCCCCGCCACTTGCTTCATGCTTTTATCCTGCCCCCTTCCCATTTCTCTCCTCAGACCCTGCCCTCCCCTTGGGCACACAGTCCCTTTCCTGTCCCTCTCCTGTCTTTCTCTATCCCCTGATCCCAAAGTTTTTGGTGCCATTTTACTACGTCAGGTAATCCCTGCTTTCATTTGAAATCTTCCTCGCCCTAATTTGAAAAGATTGCCATTGGGTTGCAGTGACCCAAGTCAGGGGGTTGCCCGGACATGATGTGTCTGTGCTTTTGGAGAGGAAAGATGTAATGATACAAGAATGTTAGGTAATTTGACCATGTTTATTTGTTAATTGTGCTTGCCGAAAATACCAGTGTGTTTGTGGCCGAGGCAAAGTGTACCTACGTGATGCAGGCTTTCTTAAAAGATGAGATCGCCTTATGTCAAGTTCTCAACAGCTATTTAAAGTATAGAATATTTTAGAACAATTCACATCTGAACCAAATTAGCTGCTGCTCAATATTTCTTCTTACCTGCAAAGAAACCCAAAGTGCTATTGCACAGATCACTGCTTACATCTCTCTCGTTCTGTTTGAATAATCAACAGGAGTTTTGGTTCATTTTAGCACCTTGGAAGTGAATTATGGCCCCTTTGCTTACAGTGAGCGCTCAAGTGTGATCGTGTGCACAGAAAACTAGAAATGTGCAAGTATTTCTGTTGTAACCTGAAATGGTAAATGATTGATAGATTCTGCAATTTTTTCTTAGTGTGAGTAAGTGTGTATTTTGATAGTAATATTAACATCTTAATTTTTATTTCATAATGTGCGCTCTTCCCCAAAACTTTGTCCTTATTTGTAAATTTAGTTTTGATTTTTCAGTTTTATCTCCTGAAGATGTTCAAGCATGCTTCCCTCTGGCTTCTTTGTCCCACATCTTCCAATGTTGCTGAGAGTTTGAGTGTTTTTTGCGAGATAATGGTGTTCACTTCAGTCTTCAATAACTACTAATAAGAATTATAAACATGCATTAACAGTAGCTGCTCATCTGGGAATAGTTTGTTAAATGGGGAGAAAAATTACTTCTTTTCACCAACATTCATCTGAACCTCTGCGATTATACATCAGCTGTTAAGGTACTGGGAGCAGGAACTCTGGAACTTAAGTGTAGTAATCCGTGTCATACAGCTGTTGGTCAGAAAATGCAATGTCTGGTCCTTCCCTGCACACTTATAACTTGCCTACGATTTGTCAAGTTAATTGAAAGAGACAATCTGTAAAAGAAGGAGCAGGTAAAAGGATAATTATTTACACACACATTTGGAAAGTCGAGGAAAGACAGTTCAGTTTTTGAAATGATTAACAACATGGAATCTTCAGGTCTACGTGAAATGATCAGACACGTCAAGCAAGAACCTCAGGATTAGTTTTTGAAGTAGTCGTGTTTAATTCTGCTTAAGTTACTAAATAAATCCTCTTGAATTCTTGCTGTTGTACATGGAACCCCATCAGTGGTTTACAAAGGATGCTAGCTGGGGAATTGCGAAATGCAATTTATACATTTATACATTTACATTCTAGTCCTGAAATATCAGAGTGTACTATTGACTGTTTGCTTTTCTGTGACTTCAGTTATTTTAAAAGGCAAATAGAAGGCTTAACCTGCTGAATTTCAATATGAGCATGTGTTTCTTGGGAGATCTTTAATGAATTGAATAACTCCTGTTGAGCTTTTCTAGCTGCTTTAATATTGGGATATCTGCTATTATCACTTCTGCGCAGTTTTTTTTGTGTAGATATAAGCAACATCAAAATAGTTTTTTGGTGTTCTGAATGGTTTTCTTGGTCAGATAATTGAGGCATCCCAGGTTTAGAATAGAAATTAACATGTCCAACTGCTGTGCATTACAGTAGCTAACAGCAAAAAAAATTTGTAATTTTTGGCAGTAGTCCAATTAACATTTCAAATGTTCTTTCATATTTAAAATGGATGGCACGGTGGCTCTGTGGTTAGCACTGCTGCCTCACAGCACCAGGGACTTTGGTTCGATTCCAGCCTCTGGAGGCTGTGCAAACTCCACACAGACCTTCTCTCCATGTCTGCGTGGGTTTCTTCCAGGTGCTGCAGTTTCCTCCCACAGTCCAAAGATGTTCAGGTTAGGTTAATTGGCCATTCCAAAATGTCCACAGTGTTCAGGGATGTATAGGTTAGGTGGATGAGTCATGGGTAAATGCCAGGAAGTGGGTTTGGGTGGGATACTCTTCGGAGGGTTGGTATGGACTTATTGGGCTGAAGGGCCTGTTTCCACACTAGGGATTTTCATTCTAAATTGAGGATAATGAAGCATCTGGAGGAAACCCAAGCAGACGTGTATGACTTTACCGAAGCAGGCGGTGGAGAAACTATTGATTCAGTTTACTGTCTCCAACCTTGAAGAAAATTGGAGGCTCCATGTCACTATCTTGATTAAGAAGGCACACGAATCCCAAGATGCTGCTCATCAGTTTGGCAAAGCGCATTGTATTGTATTAGAGTAGATGGCAAGCATATGTTATTACCAGTAGTCATGTAACATTCCAGAAAATGATTAGTTATTGCGAGAGTTATTGTACATGCAACCATAATGCAAATTACAGTATATTGCAGGTTTATAGGATGCTGGATGAGGCTTTATTGCTTTGCAGTTCATTAAATTTGAAGTTTGGGGTAATGTGCAGTGTTTGAGACTATACTAAAGAGGCAAAATCTGAGCAAGCTTGCTTGATAAATGACCCATTAAGGCAAAACAGAGAAAACAGTGTACCTTATAGGTACCAGTCAGGTTTATATTTATGTAACCTTTTCTAAAAAAGTCTATAGCCTGTTGAAACCTTTTCACATTCAGTAAAGCCATTTTGCAGTGAATTTTATTTTTATTCATTTTTCTAGCACGTTCCAGCTTTATGTCTGAACAATGTGCCAAATTATTTTTAATCTGTTTATACTAGTTTAATCAAAAATTCAACTTTAGTATGCTATTTCATGCAGAGTTCTCTCCAACGAATTGGTTTGTTTTGTGAAAAGTCTAAAATATCTCATGTTCTGTTTTAAGTGAGAATTTGCTTGAAAAGCACTCATTCTTAACCCATTCAACACTCTTCCCTCAGATTCTTCCTTGAAAGCAAACTTTGACCAAATTAGGATCATGTCTGATCTTTCCCCACTTTGGTACTAAATGTGTTCTGTGTACCTTGGCATGTTTTAAATGCAAGTTAGAGTAGATTTGAGTCGTTTATATATATGATGGTGTGTTCCATTTGGGAAGCTATCTTTTTGGTTGTCTAAAGATATGAATTTCATTCTCTTAAATCTGAGGTCCAGATTGTTGCTATGATATTTGTTTCTTGCCCTATACCAAATATTGTAATGAGTGGCACTTTTCTGAAAATGGTTTAGATAAGTTGTTAAAATGGTTTAGATAAGCTGTTAGAGAAAAGTTGGACCTAGGAGGGAGGCGATAACTAAAAATGTTTTTGTAACTGAACTATTCATTTGGGACCAGTGAATTATTTGAGAAAATCCATGTTATTTCCTTATTGTTTTCTATGCTAATATAAATCAGTTTTGTGTCTTAAGCACAAGTAATTTTGATAGCAATCAAATGTTAGCCATGGTGAAAAGATGTCATCATGATCCTATTAAAGTTACTGCATGATTAACAGCACCTTTTGTTGAAATGTGCTGTAAACTGGTTTGGAGGATGTCTTTGGAATCATTTAACTAGCTCCTTGCTGCAAGATAATACAATGAAACAATCCACTTAAATGTGTAATCAATGTGCTCTGAGGAACAATACAAAAAGACAAAACTGCATTAATCCATAATACTATTTGTGCACAGAGTTGTAAGCTTTTGAGTGGTACTTGAACCCCTGTGGACCTGACTGTTGTTTATATAATTTGTTGAACTGGAGTTTGAAAATCACCTAATTTGTGCCAAAAACAATCCTTCATAGATTTGATTTTAATTCTATTAATCTCCAAGACAAAATAGCATGTATCCTATTAATAAGACGCTAATTAAATTGAACTTTTCAACAGCTTCTGTCTCTGGTAGTATTAAATGAGGAGAAACTGATGCTGTGATTTGTTCATCCTTGGATCAGCAGTTGGAAGGGTAATGGAAAACTAATCTCATACAAACCCAATTAATTAGATACTGTGGCGCTCAAAGTTTGTTTTTCATGAGCAGACAAAATATTGTTTGCTCACTTAAGTTGATGTCTGCTATTGAATTTGAAAGACTCATTTTAAACCAGTTTAGAGGAATTTAGAATGGTCAGGTGATGAAACTGAGTTATTGATATAGAAAAGAAAACTGGCTAATTGGCCTACAGAATTGTAGGAAATGATAATTGCTTATCACAGCTGTCTCATGGTAGGGAGTCATTGAAGAAAGGGAGCCTATTGATTGACATGCTGCCTCTGCGAGAGAAAATGAGACCTAAGCCCTATTGTCGGTATTCATGCAGCAAAAAACAGGAGTACTTAGAAACAGGTTGCTAATGTTGTTTTGTAATGGCGGAAAAAAGCAATGTTGTAGGAGCAGAGGACAGCAATTGAAGCACAATAGTAAACTCCTGAAGTGGGAATCTGAACTGTCACGTTACATTTAATTCTTAAGCTTTGAGGGGATAGGTTAATGTGCAGCCAGTACATATCTTAATACAATATAATTAGTTGTTAGACTTTAATTACATGGTTGAGTCTTCTATTCATATTTCTATAAGATACCAAATGATTTACCATGAAAAGTAGAACTAAACATTGTACTGATGGAGAATTGGGATGTTCATTCATTTATAGAGGCATAATTCCAATCCCCAAGGGAAGGACAGACAATCCAGAAGGGTAACTTGGAACCAGGCAAATCATGCTGGTTGATGACACATGCATACCTTGTGGCTACAGGTGGATGCAATCAGGCAAAAATGCAAAGAAATTGGGGAAAATTTGTAATTTCTAGCCCTTTTTTAAAAAGAGAGATTCCTCCTATACAAAGGCTGCTATACATTTTTCTTGGGATGTAAACAACTCTTGCTGTAATCTGCTGTAAGCAGGTCCTCTGTTGGAGCTGTTTAAAGGAAAAAAAAAGTCAGCTGGAGCTCTTTTGTATACAGTATGGATTAGATGCGGTTGTCCGTCAGCCAGCACGTCTCAATTTCAACTCTCTTCTGCAGAGATGCCACCTAAAGCCAAACATGGCAGCCACAAGAATCGCTCTGGACGGGAGCAGAAGAAGGTAGGAATAAACGATGGGCTGAGACTGTGTGCTCTTTTTACTTTCGGGATGGGTTGGGGTTTTTAGCGTCTCTTCACTTGCTACTTTGCAAATTTACTTATTTTATGCAGATTTCCAAGATACTGTGCTGTTTCACTTGATTTTCTGTTTCTTCCCCCTCCATACCCCACCTTTTTAATGTTTCTATCACTGCTAGCCAAGACAACAGGCAGGAAGTCAGCTTTCCTGATATGTTTGCAAACAGGCCCATTTGTAATTCAAGTAATTTTTGACAAGTCGAGGAGGAGAGAGGAAAATATGGCCTAATGTCTCGGATGTTGCTTAGTCTTAAAATATTGCACATCGTGAAGGTGTAGGGGTTTAGTCTCCTCCATCACCTTTGCTCCTGGCCACAGGCTAATCTTGGTAGCACTGAACTCTGCTAATTTCACATCAGGGAAATCTGTTATCTGCTATGCTGGGCTTGAGTGACACCATCAAAGGACTTGTTTCAGTTTACTGCAGCCGTGGTCTGGTGCTGCAAAAGGACTGTTGAGGGATGGAATAAAGAAGAAAGCTGGAATATGTCATTTGAGAACTGTAATGTATTAATGTTTAAAAAAAGCCTTTTTTATCGTAGTCCTCCTAGAGGAATTCCCAAATTTAAAAGCTTACAAAAATGCTGCAGCAATGCTTTTCTTTGCCTTATGTTAAATTTGTTTGAAGAATGTAGAAAGTTGCGAAGTGTTTTGATTTAATAATTGTGACATGCTTGAAGATAATACTTCAGTGTCAACTTCTCTGATAAATGAATAAGTTTGAGATTTGCCAACACCTTTCTCCCCTAATATTTGTTTGCTCTGGTAACTAAACATCACCAAAAATCTGTAACTTGGAATGATGTACACTTTGGAGCACATGAGTAGGTCACTTATCCCTGAAGCCTGCTCTAATGTTCATTTAGATTATGGTTAACCTGTACCTCAACTCCTGTTTTCCTTAATTTCTTGCTTCCAAAAATCTATCGACTTCAGCCTCAATTTGCATTGGATCTGTTTCACAATATTTTAGGAGAAAAAGTTCCAGATTTGTACTATCCTTGTGGGAGAAGGAATCCTTGAATTCCCTTTTTAAATGGTTTAGCTCATTTGTTCATTCCTCAGGGAGAGGAAATAGGTTTTTATCTACCCAGTTAAATCTTTTGAACATTTCTAAACTGAGTGATCAGATCAATTCTAAATTTTCTACAGGGAGTATAATGTAAATTAGTGAATCACTTCAGTAGATGTTGTGCAGAACGCTGGTGAAATCCATTTACGCTATCGAGCTATATTAGCTTAAAGTTTACTGTAAAGCTTCAATCTTGCAAGCTTTTTTCATCAGATTCATTTATAAACTGTTTTAAACTATGCTTGATTGCCTGCTGGTAATGTTTTTCTTTTGTTATTGTGTGATACTGTGGACTTTAAAGGTAGGGGTCTATATAACCAACTAAGCCACCAAAGGGAATTTTGGCAAACCTGGATATTGGTAGCTGCAGGACGTCCTATGTCTGAGATTGCATTACTGTTGTTGGTTATGTAAAACTCTTGCTTTTAGAATGGCAATTGTGTAGAAGTTGGAGTGTTTGTCAAATTCCTGCAGAGTAAAACAGACTATACAGTATGTCATATGGGAATCAGTGATGTGCATGTTGGAATGGCATTTAACCTCTTGACTGCAGAGTCAACAATTCCAACTCTCTCTTCCCTGAAGGATGTCGATTTAGAAGCATCAATCTTGCTGATCCCAATCTTCCCCTGTCCTCACAATGCCTGATGCTGGGTAAGGCTGTTGTTGTAGCTCCTGCAGTTGCTTCATAAAGATAAAATTCAAGATGAGCTTTGCCATTTCCAGCATAATACCTCCAAGCATGGTGCACACTATTTTGAAGTTGCCGATCTTGTTCTTTTGGAGTACGTTTGTGTGATGCCATTTGTTAACACCAAAGAAACTGGGAGATGCAGTTTTAATATTACAATCCCTGTTTGTTGTTGATCCCCACTCACTGTACGCATCTGCAAGTTGAGGACCAAATGACAGGAATTTGGGATGGAGTGTTGTCTCATCTGGGTCACATGAGTATACCAGCAGTTTGTTATATTTAATGTATTAAACTTGGGAGCAAATATGTGGTGCTTAGCTATTGAGTGAGGTGACTGGCAGAGCTGAGGAGAAAATACTTGATATTTAATCAAATAATGAATAAGCCAATTCCAGAAAAATACACAAGGTATCTTAAAGATGAATAAAATATAAAATGCCTGATTAAGACCTAAAATTAAACCAATAGTATAATATTGATTACAGCATTTATTACTCAGCATTGTATAATGAAAACCTTTCTTCCCTCTTTTTCTGCAGCAGCATCACCACCACCACCAGCAGCCACAGTCGATGAAGCAGTCACCTCAGTTTATACCTACTTCTCTTCCGATCATGGAGCCACAGATATTGACCAATGCCTATGATGCCATGCCACACTTTGGGCCACCCATGATGCACCTTCCACACCAGAGTGAGCTGCAAACGCATTTGCCACCCGCTGCTGAGCAGCACTCTCCCCCTCATCTCTCTCAGCATTCGGTGGTGTCTCCTCCAGGTTCGTTCACATGATTGGTTTAATTTTTCACCTTTTCAGGAAGGTCCAGCATCACTCTTGAGAGGTTTTGTGAAGCTGCACTATTTCATGGCTTTTCTCCCTATGAACTTCCATGCTGGAATAAATGTGTACTGTGTCCACTTGAATTTTGACAAAATAGTCAATAGTCTGGTGACTTAGTGTGCTTTTTATTATTTGTTGCAAAACTGTTTGCTGAATAAATTATACTTATGGGTACATACTTACAAGTTGCATTAATTTTGTGTACATGGACCTTGCTTTCTCTACACACTGGAATCTGAATATTACAGCATGGGAAGAGTTTTTTTCAATCTGTAGTGTCCACATTGATCGTTAAGTGACTTTACTGTAATGCCATTTCCCAACATTTGACCTATACCCTTGTATGTTATGACATTTCAAATGTTATCTAAATGCTACTTCAATGTTGTACTGGTTCCAGCCTTTTCCACTCTTTAGACAGAGTTCTCGATAACCATTATCCTCTGTGTGTAAACAGTTCTCCTTCATTCCACTCTAAAGCTTTGACCCTTGTCTTAAATCTCCATGGTTGGTTATTGACTCCTCTACCAAGAGAAAAAGTTTCTTCCCGTCACCCCTAGCTATGCATGCCACTTTATAATTTTTCAAATCTCAGTCAGACGTCTCCCTTGGCTTTCTCTGCTCGAAAGAAAACAGCCCAAGTCTATCTAGTCTGTCTTTGTAGATGAAACACTCCAGTCCAGCCAACGTCCTGGTGAATCTCCCCTGCACCCCCTCCAATGCAATCTCAACCTTCCTATAATGTGACCAGAACTGCACAGAGAAGTCCAGTTTTGGCCTAACCAATGTTATGTACAGCTCCACCATAACCTCCCTGCTCTTAAGGTTCAATGTTTCAACAAATAAAGGCAAGTATCCCATGTGCTATTCCCAGTACCACTTAACCATGCTGGGTAGAGTGCCTGTGGGTTCCATTCTTCTTTGAAGAGATTGGGATTGAGAGACAGACCTTGGAAGCAGTAGAGAGGGATTTCCTGATAATTAACGACTGTGAAAAAAGCCTAGTAAGTGGAATTCTGTTTGTAATCATGTAGTGGTATATTGAAATGGACAAAATAAAGATTCGAACAAATTTCAAGAGCTGCTTCAGGAGATGTGGGTTCAAGCTAGTTTTATATAGGGTACTTTTCATGTTTTGAAATTTTTTCAAAACTGGGAGTGATCAACATAGGCTGGAATTCCAGTGACAGTAATGGGAAATAAAACTCATGTTAATTTAAGAAACAGTTGGATGCTGCAGAAGTGAGCCGACATGTAAAGAATATGGACACCTAAAACTATTTATGAAAGTTCTCCTGCTTATTCAACCTCTTTTTTGAAAAGGGCATTTTAATAACCATTTCTCTTTTTGATATTTTTCCTTTTGTAGCTTTGCACAGTAGTCTGCCTCAACAGCCATCCAGACCCAGCGGGAAAGCCGCACCACTACCTCCAAAACAGCCACGGCCCCTTGCACAGTCCCCACCCATGGTTTCACAGCCTATATTACAGCCACCGCAGATGACGCAACCACCAGCATTGCTGGAAGAAGAGGAACCACCACCTCGTCTCTCAATTCCCCTTCAACCTAGTCAGATGCATCTGTATTTGCAACAGCTGCAAAAGGCACAGAATCAAACCCCACTTCTCTCAACAGTCCAGACCTCCTCCCAATCCCAATCCCAACCCCAACCCCAACCCCAGCCAGTCCACAGTCAGCCCCAACCCCCTCATACTCAGCCCCAGCCGCTGCCTCACACTCAGCCTCCGGCACATCCCCAGCCCCAGCCTCTACCCCAGCAGCAGGTGCCGCAGCAACATCAACCGAGGCCACTTCACATGCAGTCTATGCAGTTTCCATCCCACATTCAGCAACCACAGCACCAACCTCCCCAACAGGCGAAACCCCAGCAAGTCATCCAGCACCACCACTCACCGCGACAGCCGAAGCCTGACCCTTACTCTACAGGTAAGGAATCTTGTAGCAATTTATCTGAGAATACTTCTGGTGGGGACATGGTGGGGCATTGTCAACCTGGAGTACAGGCACCTCTCATGTTCTAATTGCATATGAATTTATCAAGAGGAAATTGTATTTGAAAGGGAAAACTAAAATCAGGATTGGATAGATTACTTGGAAAGAGCAGGAGAATGGTACTAAACTGATAGTTCTTTCAAAGTGTCACCCACTTTGTCTGAACCATAATTTTAAGCATTTCTTTCAGTTCATGGGATGTGGGTGTCACTAGCAAGACCAACGTGAGTTCCCTCTCTGAAATTGCCTGTGAACTGAGTGGCTTACTACACCATTTCAGAGGGGTGTTTTAAGGATCATCCTGAGGGTTTGACATCATTTGTAGGCCAGATCTGGTGAAGATGACACTTTCCTCCCTTGAAGGACATTCCTGACCCAATTCATTTGTTTGTCATTCTATAATTTTGTCACCATTACTAAAGTTAGCTTTTGGTTCCAAATTTATTTGAATTCAGTTTTTAATCTGCTTCTGTCTCTGGATCACTAGTCCAGTGATAATATCATTCTGCAATTGTATGTGTCCATCTGTGTGTGTCTCTCTCCAGAGAGCCTAGGAGGTTTGTTGTAGAGGAGTATGAATACGTGTACATAAAAATCAGATGGCTTCTGCTGAAAAATATCTAGTGTAAGGTGTCCATCTTCAATTTGCTTTCTTGAATCCATGTACTACACAAACTTGGAATTCAGAAATTTGGGTGACAAAAAAGTTACAAACTGCTTTGATGGGAAATTATTTGCGTCTTTTGATTTTTGGTATTCTTGTCTCAGCTCATTTGGCAGACGTGTCCTCACCGCTATTGATGCATTCCCCACCGCTGCCACAGTTTCCATCCCTTGTCCAGTCACCACCGAGAACTACCCAGAATAAGAAGCAGGTAAGCAACACTGGTATGAAGTCACTTTTTAGTGCATTGAATATGAAGCTTCATGAAGTCTATTCCACTCTTGACTGGTAAGTGTGTTAGATAATTTGAAAAGCATTTTTGTCAACTTTCCTAGCCAGCATCCTGACAGATGTGGATGTAAGGAATGGGTGTGAGGCACTGGGGTGGTGAAACATGATTCAAATAAGGTGTACCTACACAAGTCAGCATTACTAGACCTTATAACAACAGGAAACATCATAGTGAATCCAATATCATATGCTAACCCTGTGGATCTACATTTTCAGGGAGGATTAGCTGGATTTCAATTAAAGCTGAAAGTTATCTTTTGTGGTGTTCCCCTGTTTTCCTTCTCTGGGATCAGTTCAGATTCGGGATCCATCCTAGGACCTTTTATGGTTGGTATAGTTCATCTACATATTGCCCTAACCGACTGAAACATTGGACGATTCATTATATAAAACAAAGCAATGATGAATTATGAATATGGGGTGAGGTGTTGTTACTTGTGATGGCAACAATATACATACTCCAAAAGCAACGACTTTGCCGAAATATTCCCAGTGCACGTGCTACTCCAGGATGGCAGCAGTGAAAAGACACTGTCAATCCTGCACCTCACTCTTTCTATCCATCCTCCACACAGAATAACATAACTGAAATGTGCCATTTGGGATCCAGTTCCCCTTTGGGCTGTTGCTATGGATATTGACTGCATTTTCCCTGAAGCTGTTCTACTAATGAAGTCTTTTGCAGCAGAATGGAACAGCTTAAGGGATATACTGAGAGCAAACACTAGGTACAGTTGATTCCTATTCATTTGCTGTACTCAACTGATTAGGGTTTTGCATTGAATGTTTTGTTGTGTACTTTTAATTATTCTGTAAACCTCTGGGAATGAGACAAAATTTTATTATTTCTCTGAAGCAAATTAGGATTTTACTTGGGAGTAACCATGACCTCACTTCTAAACCTGTAATTAAATTGTAACTGATTAACAATCAGCCTGGTGCCTACAGTTCTCATACCACAGTTTCAGGATGTTAGGCCTAAGTATAGTATGTGGGCAGAAACTAAACCCAATCAAGAGGAATTTGCAGTTCTTTATTATAACTGGAGTTACTGCAATGATTAAGTATCAACGTGATAGAAGTTCAGAAGTCTTTACTACCCATACACACGCATTGTTGCGTTTCTTCACCCAAGTTATGTCCGTGCTGACTTGATGGGCCAAAAGGCCTATTCTGCACTGGCGGTCTGCGAATTAACCTGTAATTCCGTCCTCTCCACTTCTATTTTGCTGAATAACAATTTCTCAATAAACTACTGTTTTCCACATTGATCTCAGCTCTGTGAGAGACGGCCTTATGTGATTTACTGTGTGATTATTTTTCTCTTCTTTTCTCCCAAGCAAAAATGGTCAGATGTTTGGTTACACAGACCTTGGCATAAAGCATAGTGTTGTCTGAGAAGCCCCTGCCCTGCCTTGTGGTCATTAGAAAGGCATTTTGTCATTTTTCAGAAAATTGCTGCAAGCTTTTCTTGTGGTTTTTTTGAGTTTTGGTTTGATTCGATGCTAATTTATGGAAATGAATTAAGGGAAATGGAGAATGGAACACTTCAGCATCATAACTAGTCCTGTGGTCTGTCAGGTGCAAACTGGTAGGATACAGAGCAGTGTTTGTACTATGGTTACTTTTTAAAATCAATATTCTGATTGGAAAGTACCTCCTAATTTCTAATACAAGCCATTTTCTTTTCTGTTGATACTGAGAATTAGTGGAATTTGGAGCAGGCATTGTGCTGTTGAGGAACATATTGAGACCGTGCTATTTCACTTCAGTCTTTTGGTCTAGTAGTGTGGAGACTGATCACATGAGGCCTGAGTTGGATTGGTATTTTTCTCATGATTTATTATCTTACAGGAGCCAAGAACTCCCTCAATAGTGCAATCTCAGCCGATGGTGAGTGTGAAAGAAGAAAAGAGTCACTCTTCACCGGCAATCCGAAATGAGGCATTTAGCCCTTCGGTGCGCCAAGAATCATCAAAGCAGAGGGAGGGAGGGAAACCACCTCCACACCTTGGACACAGTAAGTAAACTCATGGTGCTCACATAAAATTCCTAAGAGAAGCAAGAAATTTGTTACATGCTTTACATAGAAACTTTCCTCGGAACTGGGGCATATAACCTTAGAGCTAGGCTGATCAGGAGTCCTGTTAAAGGTACTGTTTCACATATTGTAATGGAAATCTGAATCATTTTCTTCAAAGGCTGTTGGGGCTGTACATCAAAATTGAAATTCTAAAACCTATGCTTGTATGATTTTGCGCAATGAGCGATGGGAGACTAGTGCAAGTGAATTCCTTTTAAGATGCAAATGAGATGATCCATTTGAATTGAGAACAGGTGCAAAAGGTGAATAGCCTTTTCTTGCTGTGCTACCTCAGTGCCTTAACTCATGTATATCCCTCAAATGTCACTGCTTGGTCATTCCTTTTGATGTTTATGGAACATTGCTTTGTGAAATAAAAGTGAAGTAGTGTGGATGCTGGAAATCTGAGCTAAAAGTGGAAAATACTGAAGAAACTCAGTACATCTGGTGGCATCTATGGAGAGAAACAAAGGTAATGTTTCGAAATCAGTGACTTGTTGGAACTGAGTATGCTTGGAAATGGTTTTTGCACTGTTGCCAAAAGGTGAGGCAGAGCATGTGGACAGATAGTGAGGCTGCATAGAGCAAAAGAGAATCCTAATAGTAGTAGAGGATAATAGACATAAAGTAGATGTGAATATAGAGAATAGGTCACCTTTGTTGAGAGCTAATGAATGGAAGCAAGCAAATGGTGGGGTATTGGGAACCATGATGAAAATGGATGGTGTTCGTGCTCTGAAGGTGAATCCTGAAGACTGAATTGTTTAAGTAGAAAATAAGGTGCTTTTTGTCCAGCTTGTGCAGGACTTTGCTGGAGCATTACAACAGACATGATGAATTTGTTTGCCAACTAAGCACCTCTACTTTCAAACAATTCATAACATTAAAAGGCTTGGTTGTGATATGGCACTATGCTAAATACTGGGTTTCTCCTGACATTCTCCCTGGTCCTGGATGATAGATATTTATTCAAATAATCTAATTTGAAGTTTATGGATGTATTCTGTGAACAGATTGGTTGCTGCACTGCATTGGTGACTACTACTTGGATGACAATAATAAAACAGCTGCTTGAGATCTGAAACAAGCACAACTAGTTGGAGAAATTCAGCAGGTCTAATGGCATCAGTTGGGGAGAAAACTGTTAACATTTCAAGTCTGGTGACTCTTCATCAGAACTGGATGATGTGTTCTAATGAGTCACTGAGCTCGAAACGGTTACCGTTTTCTCCCTGTAGATGCTACCAAACTTGTTGGGTTTCTCAATCAGTTTCTGTTTTTGATTTGATTATAAAGTCATTTTGGGATATTGAAGTCATGAAAGGTGTTAGTGTTGTAAACCTCTTTCTAATACCAAAGAAAACAAAGTTTTTGTTAGATTTGAACTGAACTGAAATTTAGTGAAGAAAGTTTAAATTTCTCTCAAGTTTTAATCGTAGTCAATGTCATATTTTCCTCCAGTTGCCCGCCCAACCCATGATCATGGTAATAGTTTAAGTGTACTGAAATTTGGGTATGTTCATATATTCACAATCTCAATTCCGGAATGATTATAGCATAAAAAGTCTATTTGGCTTTCTGTCTGCACCAGTTCCCTGAGTAATAACTCATGTGCCTTTCCTCCACTTTATTTCCACCATCCTGCATATTTCTCCTTTGCACAAAATTAAAATCCTTCTACAGTGCCTTGCTTGACTCTGCCGTCCCCACTTCTAGGCAGTTTATTTCAGGTCTTAACCATTTGCTCTGAAAAGGTTTCTATTCATGTCTCACTTGCTGTGTTTGCCTTTACTATAAATCCATGTTGTCTTGTTCTTGATGTTCCCATCAGTGGGAACCTGTTTCTCCACCTAGTCTGTCAAGACAATCTTGTCTTAATTATTTCTTAGAATCATAGAATCCCTGCAGTGCAGATGGAGGCCATTTGGCCATCGATTCTGTAGAGCATCCCACCCTATCCCCATAGACCCTCATTTATTATAGTTAACCCACTTAGCCTGCACATGCCTGCATGCTATGGGGCAATTGAGCATGGCCAGTCGCAACTAAACTGCAGATCTTTTGACAATTCAGACACTGGGAGAAAGTGTAAACTCCACACAGTCATCCAAGGCTGGAATCACTGAAAAGTTAACCACTCTGCTACCTGAGGAAAGCAATCTTCCCCAAGGAAAGCAGTCCCAACTTCTCCAGTTTATCTACATAACTGAACTTCCTCAGCCTGGGAGCCATTGTATATTGTTTCTGAACTTCCTCTAATACTTTTCCTTCCTGAAAGTTTGGTGCCCAGGACTGGACACAGTTCCAGTTGAGCTCTTTGATGTGGCTTTTATCTTACCCCTAAATGGAGTCTAGGTTTGCCATATTCACACCAGCTTTACAAAATGACTCCTACATTGGGTTATTTTTGAAAGTGGGTTAATGAGTTCCAGATTTTCACATCAGTAAATTCTGAGATGTCCATTTGACTTGCTGTCATGGGGATAAACATCTCAGAAGAAGAGGATAAATAGGAAGCTAATCGTGGTGGTGTGGGGTCAGCCTGTTAACTTGTTAAATTAACAGGACTAAGAATTCATGCAAAGAAAAATAAACGTGACTTTCTCCAAATAGAAATTTTCTGTTTGGCTGTCATCAAACATCCTGATGTTGATGCAGGTCTCTGAGAGTAGAGCAGAGACTGTGTTACTTTGTGTTATACAGTGGGAAAGGACTGAACACTGAAGGTGGGAAGAATGAGCGATTTGTGGATTGGACAATACCCAGTGCTGCTATTGAAGTGTTCCAGTGCTCAACGGACCATTTAGAAGAGTCTGAGGAGAGAGTCTTTTGGGATACTGTACAATGTGAACATTTGTGACCAGAGTGAAGGAATGTTTATGGATGTACTTCATCGATGATTATCGTATCTGGGACCTTCACGTGCAAGGCTGCTGTGGTCAAGTGTGACTCGAACTGGAGCAGTTGAATGGAAAGCGAGAAAGTTTACAAAATTTAAACCGAGTCGGAAAGACATGATGCCACAGTTATGTGGGAAGTAATGCGAGTGCTTGAAACCAAGTGAGGCGTATGTTTGATTTGATTATTTAATATCTTTCACTTGTGAATAAATGTTTGAGCTATGTTGATTCTTAGTTCTTGTTTCAGTAGTAATTTTAAATTAAAACCTGTCTAACGGTTGTTTTTATTGGCATCATAGGGATTCCTTAAGTTGTTGGACTCCATGGGGATTGTATTGAAGGCTAGCAGGTGTGTCCCGTAACTATGAAAATAGGAAAGAAAATAATAATTAGCACAATTTGGAAGAGAAGCACAATTTGTTCTCCCAGAGGCTGATGGTTTGATTTTTAATTAATTGTTTTATGTATAATTTCTAGCTTTAAAAGTGCAATACTTTTTTCCCCACTCACTGCCATGCTCAATCACCTATAATCCAGAAATCAGAACTCCTATTTTGGAGTGTCACAAACCAAGTTTTCCTCCTACAGCACTATCCTAGCAGTGCCCGTTTTAGCAATGGAATCGAAAGAAGAACAGGGTTAAAATAATTTGTTACTGCGAGCAGAAGAACTATACAGGATTCTGCACAATGTAGATGGAGGAAGTTGCAGCTTAGCTGAATTAGTTACTGGTTTATGATTAACACGTGTCACTTGACATGCTAACCTACCTAGTCTTTTCAGTTGGTTGTGTATTGAAGGGCATAAGAAATTTCAAGGAGAGACTATCAAAAGCCCTGCGAGCATAAGAAATTGCAGGGATAGCTATTTGGTCTTAACTCTGCTTCACTAGCCAATAAAATCATGGCTGATCTGATTGTGGCCTTAACTCCACTTTGTTCTTCGCGAATCATAGACCAAGATCTAATTTAGTTTTGAATATATTCAGTGACTAGGCATTCCTCTACTGTCGGGTTTTTGATGACTTCAAGGATTAATGACGCTGACAGGAAAATAAATTCACCTCACTTTTATATTAAATGGATGACTCCTGACTCTGAATTACTGCATCTTAGTTATGGATTCCTCTTGATGGGAAACATCCTCTCACATCTACCATGGCACTATCCCTCAAAATCTTCTGTTTCAGCTCCTCATGCTACTAAACTACCATAAGTGTAGGTCCAATCTCCTCCTAAGACAACCTCTTTACCCCTAGTTGATCATCTCTAAACTACCTGCAATGTAATTATTCCTCAAATAGGGAGACCAAAACTGTACTTGGTCTTCATGGTGTCTCACCAATCCCATATAGTTGTAGTAAGCCTTCCTATTTTTTGTATTCCATTCCCTTGCAATGAATATTGATATTGCATTTGCATTGCTACTTAATCTGTTTAAATTTAAAACCAGTATTAATGGCTGCATTCTCCATGGTAACACAGTTACTAATTTGTTTGCTATGTTTGCTGACCAATCAGCATTCTCCTCTCATGCAATGTAAATTCCTCCTCACTTTAATTGGTATTCTTGTTAATTGTCCTGATGTATACAAGGTAGAAAAATTTCAGCTTTATCTTTCAGAGAAGTTCTCATCTACCAAATAGTTGTTAAATTATTATTCTTAGTTCTACAAACTCTTGTGTTCTACCCTTTACATGTCGCATTATCAAACACCTCATTTCCACATTGTTATAAATTTACACTACTTGCTGTTTTCAGTCTTAGCAGATTTGCATTGATGGAGCACTGAAGGTAGTGAGCACACAGGTCTACTGTCACTTTACCATTTATTGTACCAAATTGGATAAGTTCTGGATCCCAGGGTACTGGTTATCTGTATTTATTGTGGGTGCAATGGCCAACTATCTCTTTCTACTCTTTCAAGAACAACATAGTAATTAGTTGTGACATTATTCAATGAGTAACAATGGTTTGGATTTCTCCAAAGCTGTGTAGATATCGTTTAAGAATACTATAAACCACTGGGGAGTGAAAGCAACTAAAATGGCTTGTGTCTCTGAATCCCTGGTCAGAAATATCTGTTGTGTGGTAACACAATTAATTTTTAGCGCGAAGGTATCATTCTTGTAGATAGTGAATTTCCACCCTAAGGAAGTTAGAAATGGAGTCAAAATGTAACAGTGGATGAAGTATGACAAATATATGCATGCACAAGATTTGTGACTGGATGCATAGAGGTTTGCTATTGAAGCTTTTCCTCTTGCACTGATCAGGTCAGATGCAAGAATTGCTCATTCTGAAAATGTGACCTAGTTTGTATTGCATGAGAAAACAGTGCTAATTGATCAGCGTGTTGCCTCTGATTCAAGGTTTAGCCATTTCTCTGTGATGCGTAGTTGGTCTTTTTAAAATTAGGCATTCTTGCATTTGTGATCAGTGCAAGGCAAAAAGCTTCAGGATTTTTCCTTTTTCGAAGCAATATTCAAGTTTTATACATGCTTACTCACATCTGTATTTTCCCAGTTATTGTGGGGCGTGGGGCTTGGGGCAGAGCCATGATTCAGACTTTGTTTAAAATCCCAACATTGCAGAGCTAACCTTTTGTATTCATTTTTAAGCTTTCCAGATGGTGTAACTATTTGACTTAACAGGTTTCAGCTGTTTTTTTTTTCCCCCCAAATTGGATTTAGGGCCGTTTTGTATTTGATACTGTTTGGATTCCTCCAACATAAACCACTGTTCTGCCACCAAATTGAGCTAGGATTCTAGTGTAGTGCTTAGATATGTTCTCCTTCACTCGCTTCCCAAAGCCAGTAGTGCTGGCTGGGACTGCTCAAACGGTCAAATGTTGGTAGCTGCTCTGCAGGTACACAAAATATTTGAACAATCTCTGCACTACCTTCTACAGGACCAGAGATGAAACAAATGGAAGTTGCTGGGCCAGTGATTCGACCTCCAGAACATGGCACACAGCCTTCTCCTCAGGACAAAGACAAACAGAAACAACAAAAACCCAAAACTCCTGTTGCTCCCAAAAAAGTGAGTTTGTTCATACATTTGCTGCTGTGCTACTGGTGGCCTTTTCTCTCTCTGCGTCCCTCACTACTACTTTGTCTGGCTTCCTCTCCCCACACGATCAAAACGTTGTGAAACAAGTGATAGCTCCTTGATTATTCTTCACGTGCTTGAAGCCAAAACTTCTCAGCAAGATGCCCTCAATAGCAAATAGAATCTTTTGTTTTTCTATTTCCTTTCCTTGCCCAGGAGCTAAGAGTCTGATCACATTCTCCGGAAATGCTTGCATCACAGACTAAAATATGCGATTTTCTAATTTGAAACAAGCATTCTACTAGAGTACTTTTATATCTCCAAGGTTATTTTGGTATTTTTATTATTTGCTGACATGTAGTTAATTTCCTTGTTTTTCTTTCTTCATTTTAGCAGCTGCTGCTGTGCTCCAAGTTGTTGTTCAAATCTCTGAACTTGTGAATGAAATGCTTAGTTATTTTTTATTCTTCATTTGGGGCTGAGGGTGTTTCTGTCTGGACCAGCCTTTATTGCCCTCCCAAATTGCCCAGAGGTCAGTCAAGAGTCAAGCACATCGCTGTGGGTCTGGAGTTACATGTAGGTCAGATCAGCTCAGGGCAGATTTCCTACCCTAAAGAACATTAGTGAACTAGATGGGTTTTTCCTGGCAATCACCAATGGATTCATGCTCATCATTAGACTCTTCATTCCAGATATGTATTATATTCATTCAATAAGTAGATCATTCAGTCCATTGCGACAGTTCGGCTATCCAGTGAGATCACAGCTGATTTGATAATCCTCAACCCATTTCCTGCCTTTTCCCCCATAACCCTTGATTCCCTTACAATGAACAAATGTTTGTCTTGATCTTGAGTATTCTTAATGACTCATTCTTGACAGCAATCTGCAGTAAAGAATTCCATAGATTCTCTGACCTCTGAGAAGAAGCTCTGTCTCATCTGCGTTAAATGGATTTCTCTTGCCCTGAGACTGCTGTCTGCTCTTAGATTCTCCTAGAACAGCAAACAGTCTGCCATGTCAGATCTCTAAGAATGTTGTACATTTCAATAAAGTTGTGTTTCATTCTAAATTCCCTTAATATGCAAAAACCCAATCTATTAAACCTCTCTTCGTACCCAGGATCTAACTATTAAACCTTCTCTGGACTGCCTCCAAACTCTTCTATCATACCTTTGGATAAGGGAAAATAAAGTGTTCAGTATCCTAGTTATGGTCTGGCTAGTGCCTTGAACAGTTTTAGCAAGACTTACTGCAATCTTTAATAGTGCACAATTCCCTTTTGAAATAAAGGCTAATTGTCTACTTACCTTCCCAATCCATGCAGCTGGACCCTGAAGTTCCTCTTTGTAGCTTTCTACAGTCCGTCTCTTTTTCAAGCTTATGCTTTATCAGTTCTTTTTTCTTCCCCTCAAACTGCATAACTTCACATATTGCCCACATTCCATTTACAAAGTTTTTTCCTACTCTCTTAACCTTTACCTCCCTCTGTAGCTGTTTGGTTATCCTCCTCACTTGCCCACCCATCTATTTTTATCATTTGAAAACTTGAAAATAGGTTCACCTCAGTCATTTTAGTACATACTGTCAATGATTGTGACCCCAGCATTAATAGTTACGGCACTGCACTAAGTACAGGTTTCCCTCCCGAGAATGGCTCCTTTACTTAAATCTTCTGTCTTGGAAGATTATTACCGATGCACCTATTATCTAAGTATCTAATTTGTCCTTTAACATCCTTGGATGTAACCCATGAGGTCTGGACAACTTGCTGGTCTTTGGACCCATTAATTTTCCTAGTACATTTTCTCCAATTAGTGTTTATTGTTGTCTCTCTCCCCCAACCCCTCAATTTTACTCTTTGATTTAAGCATGATATTAATGTCCTCCATGATGAAGATTGATGCGTATTTAATTCCTCTGCCATTTCCTGGTTCCCCATTATTTGATGAAGGATTTCCCGAGCCTCATTCTTTAAGGGGATAATGATCATATTGGTACTCTCTAACTTATTAGGTAGTTAAACAAGCTCTTACTCTCCATTTTCTTTGTTAGCTGTTATTTTCTTTTTTTTGGCCATCATCTGCCTTTGAAACTTTTCAAACTTTGGCTTGCAGTGTGGCAAAGATTAGATTCATGTTTTTTTTTTCAGTTTGATACTGTCCTTATCTTTCCTTGGTTAACTGTGACTTGTGTATCCCCTTGCTAGAAACTACCTTCTTCATTGCAATCTTTATTGTTGAGAGTCAGAGTGTCATAGCGATGTACTCGGAAACAGACCCTTCGGCCCAACCCGTCCATGCCGAACAGATATCATGAACTATTTTCTTAAATGTCTGCCATTGTTCATCAACTGTTGTTTCTGCTGAACTCTTTTCCCTGTCCACACTCGTCCACTGTACTGTCATCTCTTATGCTGTGCAGTAGCTATGTGCTAATGCTCATTGACCTGTCTATATATGTGAGCATTTCCCAATTATTGTTTTAAAAACTCTGCAAAGATTTCATGTTGCATTTTATGACGTTTCTTCCCTTTTAGTGCCTGTAAAATTATTTTTTGAAATCTAAATATTGCTAGTTTTTTATTATTGTTCGGTGCCTTTGAGTTATCCACACCTTGAAAACTTGTTTACAGTTCTGTATTCTTTGTGGACACGTGCTTTAGGATCTTAAGATCAAGAACATGGGCTCTTGGGCAAGTCTGGTAACAAAGGCTCCTTCTAATCCTTCATCCACGGCAAAATCTTCGAGTGACAGCTTTGAGCAATTTCGCCGAGCAGCACGGGAGAAGGAGGAGAGAGAAAAGGCACTGAAAGCACAAGAAGAATTCCGTAAAATGCAGCAGGAGGCAGCGGAGAAAGAGCGACTCCGAATGGAACAGGAGAGACAAAGGCAAGCCTAACTCTTCAGTTTAATAGAATTATCAAACTTGTGTTAATGCCTTGGTTACATTGTCAAATATGAACAAAGTTCACATGCAATTGGCTGCAAATGCTTACTTCCAATGTTCTCATCCATGTTTGAACCGGTCACCAATAATTTTATTTCCCCTGAACCTGCTAACACACTAATGGACTGGTGAATCTTGAGCACACTCTGCTCTCAGGAAGACTTGTAGTGCAGAGGGAGAAACCTTCTTTGTGCTGAGGACCGTCAAGAGGAGGGAAGATTTCTGGCTCATCAGCTTTCTTCCCTGCCTTGTGGTGTTAAGTGCACAGTGATGCATCTTCAGGCTCATTACTGACTTGCATTCCATATCAAAGGTTGCAGCCAGAGATTTGGAGCATGCTGTCTCCGCTTTTCCTTTAATAATGTACGGGTGAGGCTAATGTGCATGATGTAGAGCAGTTTAGATGGGATGTTAGATATTTGGTTAAACTTATTTGAAGACTCACTTCTCAGATGTGTGACTCTGCTGTTAGATTCATGCAAGCAGCATTGGGTTGTCTGCATACCTTAAAGGGTTTGGAATTTTACCATTTTATATGGTAGCTGTGAAGGTGTCTTTCTGTTTCAGTCTGGGAGCATTTTAAATAGTGATTTGTTAAATAGCGCAAATCAATTTGCTTGGTTGTTGTGTATAAACATCTGTGTGGATAGACATTCCTTCAGATTTAGTTGGATGATTATTTAAAAAAGTAACTTTCTTTGCTCATTTCTGTCTTTCCCGTTATTTCTGTCTTTCCCGTTATTTCTGTCTTTCCCGTTATTTCTGTCTTTCCCGTTATTTCTGTCTTTCCTGTTATTTCTGTCCTTCATATTCTGAAAAGAAAATAGACTTTACTATTGATTGCTCTTTGCCATTAATTTCACTTCTATCTGGCTGCTTAAGGAGCTCTCTTAGGCCATCCATAAGGCTTAAAGTGGGGATTTTTGCTTATGATTGTACAAATGTTCATTGTCCCTTACAACTACTTTGTTTCTGAAACAGTTTTTGACCACATACAGCAAGATCTAAATAACATCCAGGCTTGGACTGATCAGTGGCAAGCAGCTTTGCCACCACTGATGTGCCAAGTAATAATCATCTCTAGCAAGAGAGAAATGCCATTTAAAATGCCATTTTTAAATGGCATTACCATTTCTGAACTCCTGAAGTATCAATAATTTAGGGTTGCTATTGAACTAGACCAGCTATGTAGCACAGTGGCTAGAACAGATCAGAGGATAGGAATATTTGCAGTATGACTCAGCCCTTGACTCCCTAGTGCCTGTCCAGTATCGACAAAGCTCAAGTCAAGAGTGTGATGAAATACTCTTTGCTAGTCTGTCCACACCAATCCAACACTGGCACCTCCACACCCTCTTGACTTGGAACTATAATGCTATTCCATTAGTCATGGGTCAAAATCCTGACATTCTCTGCCTAATGTCACTGGGTATACCTACAATGCATCAAAAAAGCAGCTTAGCAAATGTCTGATGTTCCTGGAAAGATTGAGTTGGGTGTCCACCTTTCTTACTGGCATTGAGCTTGCATTCCCAGTTCCTTGCACTTCTAATTAATGGCGAGTGCTGTTAGATTCCCTACAACAGCAAATCTTCGGTTATTGTTTATGCTATTGGTTGGGTATATTATTAACCTGATGCCCACAACTGTTGTGACTAAAGAGAGTGCGATTTCAACAGCCCTGCCTCTTTTGGCTGGTTTTGACAGTGTCTTGTTTCTAACTGCAGAGGCCGAGATGAAGAGGATGCTTTAGAGTGTGCTCGGAGAGCTCATGAGGAGGCGAGAAGACAGCAGCAGCATCAGCAGCAACAACAACAACAGCAGCAGCAACAGCAACAGCAGCAACAGCAACAGCAGCAGCAGCAGCAACAACAGAGCTCTCAGCCAACTTCACAATCTATGCTGGATCAGCAGCGAGAGCTCGCAAGGAAGCGAGAGCAGGAAAGAAGGCGGAAGGAAGCGGTACGTTTTTGTTGTATTTCGTAAAGATCAGTCTTGACTCCAAGTTGGAATCTAATTTTCTTTTGTTGTTAGTTTGTATTTACTTGGTGGTTACTGTTGCTGCAGTTGAGATTGGATATACCTGAGCTAGAATTTTGGATTAAAAACTAGCCTGACTTTTCTGCTCCTGATTGTAATCTACTAACCCCTCCTCTGAAGTATACATGTGCAAATCAGAGTATTCAACTTTGCCATTTATTCCAGTACCAAGTAGTTCTCTTAGTAGCCACTGAACATGTCCCAAAAACAGCTGAGTAGTGGTGATAGGCCTCCAGCTTCCTGAAATAATAATCTTGCGAGTGTCAGAAATTAATTCTACAAAGGTTTATTTTTAAATTGGCTGCTGCTCTTTCATGAAATGTATTAACATCTGAATTTTGACTTGACCATGCTGCGCTGATGATATTTGAGTTTTAAAATGAAGTGTTAGTTCTTAAAAAAAAAAAGCAGATGTAATCAAGCTTGGAAGATTTTGACAATGTAGCTGGGAAAGGTGTGAAGTGATCCATCAAAATTGGGCTAAGTGTGAATTTCTTTGCATTGGATTTAATCACAGTTTATTCCATTTTCACACTACTTTTCCTTGCAGTGAGTTCAAATTTGTATTTTCCTCAGATTTTAAGATGTAGCTACAGTGTGTACACAATTTTTCATTGTGTGGAATAAATTACTGCAACTTGATTGAATTGAAACAAACCTTTCAGGATTCTTTTAACATGTTCTTGTTTTTATAGCCCATGGGTTTGTCAGGATATTCCAAAGCGCAGATTACCTAACTGCTTCATAGAAGCAGGGCATTCGGCTCATTGAATCCACACCAACCCTCCAAAGAGCCATCCTCCCCTTACAACCCTGCTTTTTTTCATGGCTAATCAACCTTACCTAGACATCCCTGTACACTATGAGCAATTTAATATGATCAATCCACCTAGTTTGCACATCTTTGGACTGTGGGAGGAAACCACTGTATCCAGAGGATGCTCACACAGACACTGGGACAATGTGCAAACTGCACACAGGCAGTCATGTGAGAGTGGAATTGAATCTGGGTCCTTGGTGCTGTGAGGCAGCGATGCTAATTGCTGAGGTCCTACATTTGGGGGAGACACAATTAAGGCTAATTCATGCTGATTTTCTTTTCACTTTGTGCACGATTTTAAAACTTGGCCTGAGTAAGAGGCTAGGTATGATACCACAGTAGGGGGATTGATATAAGTTCCAAGGGGAATGTGGGAGATCTATTTTTCCTATATGGATAGGCAGTATTTCTATTTCAATCAGATGATACTTGGCTTGCCAGGGTTTGTGTTTCCTGTATACACCGAAAAGGCTGGAAATGCTTTTCTTTGGAATGTTATTCTCTGAAACAGTGAGGTGTTTTAGTAATTTGGCAGCTAGTTAGGTCAGTTAATCTTTCGCACTGAAGTTCTGTATAAGGCACAGGGCAGTAGAGACTCTTTAACAGGTAAATGATACTTGAATTTCATCATTAGTGAAAGGAGTTAATCTGAGAAAAGGGCTGTCGCTCTGGTTTCTGTTACAAAGACCTTTTGGTGTTTTGTTGTGAAATGATTCCCCTCTGAGTCCTAATGCACCCTACACTGTTCTCTGCAGGCTTTTTCCATTGTGTTTTTGAATTTAGAAAAGCAGTCTACAATAATCTGGACCCTGCTGCAGGTCTATACTACATTAGAAGTTCTGAGCAAATCCTGAAATGTTGATGTTGGGTGATCCCAGTTAGCCTTTCGAGCCTGTCCCATGCCATTCATTGCAATCATGGTTGAACTCTGATCTGAACAATCTGAAGTTAGTGATGGAACAATGTCCAAATCCCATGATAGTAAAAGAAAGCTGTATATATCTGACTTTAACCATATCCTTTAATACCTCCTATTGACTTGTATTGACTTTGGCGTACCAATACAATGTGTCATTGTATGTAATTTAACCCTGCTTTAAATGGCTAAGAATATAATTAAACTATGCAAGCTAAAATGTTGCATTTTTTTTGTGATTTAGATGGCAGCTACAATTGACATGAATTTTCAGAGCGACTTAATGGCAATATTTGAAGAGAATCTCTTCTAAGGGCCTCCTGATGCTGGATATCCTGACTCTTGAAAGTACTACGAAACTGTTTTCCATGATTTACGTGGCACCGTAGTGTTTCAGCCAGGTTCTTGGTGCACGGTCTTTCTGCATGTGTGACCCAGTGAGTGAGCGAATCATTCAGTCAATGCCTTGAATGGATGGACGGACATGGATGGACAGAAGTCTGCCTTACATTTAACCCACAATATAGGAATGAACAAATAGACAAAACAAAACTTATCGATGTTGTGTAGAAAACACGTGCACAACTGTGCATCCAGCTTTCCGAATGATACTACTGTAAAGGGGGGAGGGGGGGTTGTACCCGTTAGCTGCAAGGCTGTCCTCGCCAAGCTCCTTCACTATGTAAGAAAAGACACAGTAACATTCTGATGTATCCAATCAAACAGGGTTTCACTGTTGCCGTGTGAGGGCCCTGTTTGCAAAACGGTTTCTCTGCGTTGGTTCTGTAAATCTAGTGAGTCTCCTTCACTGCTAATAAGAGGAGAAGAGGGCGAAGGCACGATATATTTAAAAAACACAGATTGGGTGAATACCTTTGTAATTGGGAAAACCGGGCCCTTCACTAAGTCACAACAGTATAATCTGGATAGACTATTTAAGCAGTGCGACTTTGTGTTCATTACTTTTTTTTTACAGTGCATAGTGCTGTCTGCGGATTTTGTTTATCTACAGAGTTTCCAGTTACTAGGCTCAGTGTGTTCTGACAAGCCATGTGATGGTTATGACAATACAAAAAAGGGAAAAAAAATAATCGTATGTCAGAGGTTATGAGTTAAAACAGCAGTCCCATCAAAACCTTTGTTGTTTTTCTTGTTTTAATTTCTTTTCTGCAGTGTTTGGGATCAAAGCTGGACTACCAACCAAAGTAGGTGAAATTGTTTGTCTCGTTACCTCAGGAGATACGAATGTTGAATGGCACTGCTGAAACTGTTTTGTACTGTTGTCCCTCTGAATAGTAGAGATACAAGAGCTGACTTTTCTGCAAATAACCAGAGGTTTAAGCCGCCCTTGAATAGTGTTCGACCGATGCTGTATAGTGGGTATAGTTGGTGTGATGCTTAAAACTTGTTAAATGTTTTCTGTAATTAAACACTTACTTTATTCATGTAGCAGACTTTCAATACTCTTTGGAGGCCCAGGTGCGTGAGTTTTATCTTTAACTAACTGGTCGATTCTGGGCTTTCTTTCCTTCTCCTTCAGAGGGGTGTACAAAATATACAAGCTGTTTCTGTGCAAGTGTCTCATTCGTATTTGCTAAAAGCATCAAGTGAAGTGCTGGCTCTCCTAGTTAAGCTCTGCAGCAAGAATTAGACGAGTGATTGTTTTATTATTATATGGCAAGATTTAAATTAATGTACCATTCCTCGTCTTTGCCTTTAAATATAATTTTATTTTTTCAGCTGTTTTTAACCTTTTTTTCCTTTTTTTTAAAATGAACATTTTAATGTGCCAAAATACCCACTATACAGTACCAGCAGATCCAGTGTTGGCAAGTACCTCTGTTTAGAATCAGTTTTACTGAAAGGCAGAAAAATTGCATTTGGTCTGTATCGATTATTGAATAAACACACCTTTTATACAATATGCTGGCGTCTTATTTTTTAAACCAGAGATGGTTTCCAACGGTGTTCTTTTAATTGTCACTGTTTTGGAGTGTGTGCTAATGGTTGCTCATCATAACGATGGATGCATCTTTAAGGCAAGAATACATTATTTTCCATTACCCAAAATTGAGCCTGTACGCAATGCCTGTAAATAGTCAATATTTCTGCTCTGGCTCCACATCTTTAAAGCTTGTAGATAGTTACTTGGAGTAGCTTGATGGGATGGATAAAAATGCTTGTTTGGATGATGCGATACCTGGAAAACCTGAAGATTTAGCTGTTGGGTCCAGCATTACTTTCAAATGTGGTCTTTTTGTTTTATATATGGCATTTCTCTGTCTTCCAATATAAAATGTAAGTGCAACTGTATAAAACTACACATTTTTCTATTGGAGCCTTCCTCTGAGAATTCCTGTAAAGATAAAGATGCATATATTTTAAATGGCCTGCTTCAGATAAAACTGACTATTGTATTCAGACACAAGATTACGAAATGTATGCAAATGAATGTTTATTGGAGAATTGGCTTTTGATTAGCGAGGAGTTAGTCAGTCACAATGGGCTGAGTGGTCTTTTCCTCCTTTGAACTGTGGTTCAGTGGATTCTAGACCAATTAATGAAGACATAACATTGAGTGAAATGGAAGCTTGCCTCGTATATTTAATTTTGGGGTGGGGGGGAGAGGAGGGGAACACCTGTGAATATTCACAGAAGCTCAACTGTTGTATGTTATCCAGTTGGAGAAAGTGGTTAACTGTTGAAGGAACTTAAAACCCCCCAAAATATGCTGATAAATTACAATTGCTACAATCTGTTTGATCTCCAAAGCATCAATTTGATGATTTATTCTCCATTAATATATCATGGAGTAGTTTTGAGCAAAAGAAGGGGATATGCTCAAAAATTAGTTTTAAGTATGTCTGTTTTGGGTAGTTGAATTTAAAATCGAGAACTGATTCTCAAAAGGTGTGCATTTTGTTGCTCCTGCAAACAAGGCACCTATATAAATTGCTACTTGTTCAAGTATTTCAGATGGTTTTGGTCATGGGCAGCACAGCAATAAAAAAAGTATTTCCTTATTTTGTCTCCAACAAAATTAATGTGCTTAAAAAACGTTTAGATTTACTTTTAAATTTTAGCTTAAACTTAATATATCAGTTCTACAACATGTATATTTGGGAAGCTTTGAGCGAAGGTTTCTTATTTGGAAGTTTGGTATGAAATCATGATGCACCCTTTATATGTAAAAAAAAATGCTGCATATGCCTTGTGCAAATTATCTTCAATCTGTCCCATAGTTATAACCCTTTAGTATTTATTTAAAAGGCTTCCTTAAATGTCCTAAATTTCCCCTTGACCTCTGCTCTCAGGGAAAAAAAAAGTCCCATTTTCTCTCCGTACCTGTATTGTTTGTCTTTTTTTTTTCAGCATTGGAATTTTAGAAAAATCAGATGTGTTAGTTGTGCATAATGTGAATGTTTTTGTTTGAGGTGGAGGGGTTGCAGTGTCCTTGTCCCAAGCAACAACACAGCTATGATTACACAATTGGTTGCTACTTTAAGAATTTAGAAAATGCTTTTCACACTTGAGTTTATGTATACTTATCAATGCTGAGGTTCTTTTTGAGCAGTAAAAGGTGACTTTGTGCTTTTAAACACTTTTAGTGGTTGATCAAATAGGTGTTGCTGCTAGTGTTTTCCAAATGTTGTGTCTGGATCTTTCCTTAAAATATGAATACTGTACACTTGTATTAGCAACATATGCAGTTTGGATTTTAACTTAGGATGGAACAAAATTGAGTAAATCAGAGTATTTCCTCTGTTTTTGAGACAGAGTATCCAATATTTAATTCAGGTCCTCCTTTTTTTTTCAAAACAACAATTCCTTATTAAGCTACTATTCTCAACCACCACACTTTTTTGCTTCTGGAAAACTGTGGACTTATGCTTATCAGTACTTCAAATGAAAGTTGACAAAATGTGTTCTATTTGTGTGAAATAGGATTCCTGTTGATACTTAACTGCTTAGCCAACATACAAAAATGCAATTAGTCCAAAGCAACCAAGCCAGATACTGACACTACTCAATTATTGAAGATACTTGAGTCTAATTGTTGACCATCTGAGAGATTTCTGTACAGATTTGCTGAAGTTTGACTTCATAGTGTTCATAACTTGGAAAATGCCATTTCTGAATTTTTACTCTTTGGTCTTAAACCATTTGTTTTTCTCATTGGTGACTTAATATTTTCCAACAGCTTTGAATCATTATGCTTACTTAAAAGTAGACTTGCAATCAAAAGTGCTTATTAAGCATTTGTTGAATGGAGATTTGTACTGGACTTTTGATTGCTTTACCTAATTAGTTGCTCAGCGTTAAAATGGAGCGAAGTCCTTTGAAATTTGCATCTGGAGATTCATGTAAATGAATGAAATGTTTAATTATAAGTTGTAAGTGGTCTGCCAGGCACTTTAAACAAGCAATGAAGATCAGGGACTGAAGCATTGCTGCATTGGAAGGTGCCCCTAAAGTTCTGTCTGATCACTGATTAGGATTCCAGTTGGTTTATACAGTTCTAATATTTTGTCAAACGTATCAGTTCTACCGTACTGTTAAGAATTCCATCCTACGCTGTGCTTGCAGAGCACTCATCTGTTGCACCTTTTTGATCACCTATTGGTTAGCACTTCAGTGGAGATTGAGGGCTTGCATGTTGCACTTACTTTTGAGCAGCAATTGCGAAAATAGTCAGAAGTCAGTTGTATTTCAGAATACAGGCAATAAGCGAGCAGCTAGTTTATTGTATTTTGAAGTGGCTTCAGTCCTTACCAAAGCTACCTGAATCCTGTCTTAGGTATTCTAGGAGCTTAGGTTTGAAAAAAAATCCAAAGAATTGCTCTTTGTTTCACCAATTATTGCCAAACTGCAGATGCAACTGGTTTTTGTTTTGAAGCTGGATATTACTGATTCTATAAGCCTGTTTTGCTTTATCAAAAACGTAATGATAAAATGGATAGTAATTGCAATGGCTAATAATTGCAAAATGTTTTACTGTGTAGCCAAGAGTGACTAGCTTATTCATCCAATACATAGTAGAAAAACTGCATTTCACCAGTCTGGGTTGCCAGAAAATAAATATTCTTTGAATCTCTGGCTTAACTGTTGTGTATTAAAGGCACTAAACCCCCAAAACCTCTGCATATTCTAAAGGGGAATGTACATTCATTGTCCGTTCTCCTCCAGTATGTATAATTTAAAGCTAATTGCTAAGGAAGGAATTAATTTTGAGTATAATATTCAAAAGTGTCATTGCATTTTGTAATGGAATGTAACAACATCAAAGTCTGGAAATTGCTTCCAGTTACATTGCCACTACATTTCACAACATCCTCAAGACAACTTTGGACAGAAGAAAACTATCTGATTTTTGGGGTGCCTCTGAGAGTTAGTTGCAAATATTGGCTTAAGTCACCAATGACAATTGAGAATTCTGGGGAAATCAATAAGCTAGCACTCTCATCTACAGGAGATGTTCACCCAAGCTCTGTGCAGTAAGTACTTTGAACACATTGGTATTGACAAAAGTATGTTTTTGAACTGATTAGCTCTGCAACATACACAGGATTGCAATTGTTTGAAACAAATGGACACATTTGGGTTGTGGAAAAAATGATACTATGTACATTAATGTATGCAGAGAACAAAATATTTGGTAAAACAGCAATGGTTGATTTTGCATTGGTTTTAGACTGTCTTCTAACTTTGCTAAATATTACTCATTGTTTATTGACATTTTGATCAGAGTAGGTGATGTACTCATTCTATTCTAAAACACAACTTGCTGTACACAAATGTCTATAGTTTGTATTCCAGTCATCTTTTTCCGTAATTTTTTTGTTTTTGGTTCCTCAGTTCTTGTGTGAATTCTGCCCCCCCCAACCACACACTTGAAAGAGAGAAAATTAATTGTTCAATGATATGCAATAGTGTTGCTTTTTGAATACCTGCCAGAGGCATTTACAGTCCTTTTCTCGAGTTTGTATGCTCAACACACACATTTTTACATTATTTAATGTTTGTTTTGTGATAATTTAGACTTGCAAGGATTGAAAGCATCATAATGTGATGTAAACTAGTAATTAGTACAGTCAGCCTTTTTTTAATGTAAAGCAAATGCCAATGTCACTTATGTACTCAAATTCCCAAGTTCTCTAATTATGTTGAATATGAAAATGCTTGTATTAAACTCTTCAGATTTGTAGAAAGAAATTGCTAGATTTTTCCACTTGAATTACTACTTTTTTTTGTGCAGCTATTGTTGAAATAAACGTTTTTACTGAACATAGAATAAATGTAATACCAGTTTGGAATAATGTGATTGAATTGTACAGCTGTTGCAGAAATCAAGTAGAGCCATGGCAGAGGCTAAGATTTGGGATTGTGGCAACCACTTTATGCAAATACATGCCTGCTTTCAAAATATTAACCTGGAAAGCAGAAATTTATTGATTACTACTTTGTAATCGTTAGCTTTTTTGAAGTTCGGGGGGGGAGAAGAGGAGAGGAGGAGGTAAGGTATACAGTTTGGCATTGTGTACACCCTAGAATGAACAAAGTTAGAAAATCTACGAATACATTTATTTATAGCAGTTACCATATTTTATACAAAATCATTGACAAAAGTTTAACTTCTATTTCCTGTCCAGTGTTGAACAATATGTCGATGTAAAAGAATCCATGATTTTCCAAAAGGAGTATTGCTAACATCTATCTTGGTATGAATGAATAAAAATGTTAATGCAACAGAATTCTTCTGATGTACTTACCCATTTAAAAAAAAATTGAAGTTAAACACAACGTGATCCATTTATTATTAAATAATTTGGGGGGAAGGTGGGACAAATGAGAGGTCAAATTCCATTGGATGCAAAGATTATTGCTAAGAATTTAAGCCGATTGCTAAGTCGGAATACTGGATAAGTTCCTCTGCTGCTTTTGTTTTCTACTCTGGTCATCTCTAATGCACCAGAATTGGCCACATTCTTTAGAGCGATTTATCTGGAAAATTTGACAAGCAATGTAATATGGGATATGGGGAACTACTAACAGTTCAGTCAAGTCCTGCTTGGCTCTGATAATCTATACAGTTTGCTGTCTGACAAACTGCAAAGATGGGAAACATTACTTTCTTATGCAAAGACAGCCAGAACTGGAATTGATGTGACCGATCTCAAAACTCCGAGAATTAAATGGCATCGTTGCAAAAAGCGGGATGAAGTTTACGTCGCAGTGGGAGTTGGTAGGTTCATAATGAATGTTAATAGATAGCCTGTCCCTGGAAATGGAGACAAAGGAGGGAAGTGAGAAATTGAACCAGGCAGTTAGAAGGGTGGAAACTGGAAGCAAAATTGACTAATTTCTGTAATTTAAACAAGAATTTGAAATGGCACCAATAATTATTAATGCACCAGAAAAAGATGTGTGGGGACTCAAAGGAAGATTGAAACAAGGAATATTCCCCAAGAAAATGGGAATAACTAAATCTGTTTCTCTTTAAAATTAGAAATTTGAGACTGCAAGAATTATAATACAGAACACGGGCTGTTTTTGATACTACTTGTACAGACTGTAATACATATAACCTTGGCTGCAAGTTGTGAACAAATATTGTTTTTGTTTTGAATGCTCTTGATAAGAATGACTCTGTCAGAGTGCCTGTGCCTGTGTCTGTGAATTTCAACTTCGTGATCTTTAAGACTGCTTGTGTTCATTAAGATGATCAGACCGAGCAAACAAGAAACGCAAGGTCATTTCCTTCACCCACATGTCATAAGTAGCAGTTAAGAGATGAGGATTTTTTTAAAAAAAGGGCCAGAAGTCCTGAGTTGCACACTGAATTCTAGGATACGGTTCAACACTTGGGACCAATTGTTCCTAAGAGAATGTCCTGATTGACAAAAAAAGAATAGGTTACATTTCTTCTGTTTGTTCCTCCTTCCCTGCAACTATCTTCACCTTGATGGTAATTCAATGTGCACCCATAGTTGTCTTGCTCCTTGTCCAGTAAACACTCACTAAACTCTGTGGTGTACTGTTCAGATGTGAACAGCATCATGACTGAGCCAGACCTAGTGCTTGTAGATTTCTATTAATTACTGCTGGTATTACAGGGGCTGATTGTATTTAATCCTTTCCCTAGGATATTTATGCTAGTTGTACAGCTGTAGATGAAATGATTGGTTAACCTTCGGTCAAAGCTCACTCAGTGTGTCTGTGTCAGTGATCTCTACTTTTTCAATTTCCATCACAATTGTCTCCTCTTGTAAGAAACCACTGGTAACTTGTCCAAGATGCAAGCTAAATGGCAGGTTGAAGACCGAGGCACCATAGCCTAACTGCTCAAAAGCATAACTTCAATTGAGGGTTATTTCACATTATTTTAGGAAACTAATTGGCTACCTACAAATGCCCAAACCCACCAACTTCCATGATGATTTTCATGAACTTTCCTTCCTGTTCTGTTACCCAGCTGTGGTGCATTTGATTCGATCTTCCATCATTTCTGATAAACATTAACCTGATATGCTAACTACATGTTTCTGTCTCCAGTTGCCAAACAGGCATTTCCAATTTTTATTTCATAAAGCCAAGCTATATTGTTTGCCCTGCTTGGCTCTTAAAATTGAGATCATTGTACTGCGCTTACTTTATTTGCTAAGAACCACAAATCAAATGTAGGCAGCTTCTTTTTCAAAGGTTTCATCTGTTTAGTTCTTAAATCTTGCAGCACATTTTTGTGATTGTTACTTTGCCCTGTGTTTTCACAAAAGGCTAGATATAATTTTAGAATTAAGCAACACCCTAATGCTCCTAATATTTCCTGTCTGTATATTGTACCAAATGTTTTGATGAATTATCAAAATTCCAATTTGTTTCCAATTGTGAAACACAGCACATTTCCATTTAGGATGTGATATCGTGTGTTACATCTATTAAATCTGTTTGTTTGTAATGTACTGCCTCTGCCATTTCTCTAATCAAAACCACTACTTTGCAACATTTTGATGTAAAATGCAGAATTCGTACTGTGGCCAATCTCATGTTTTCATTGCTTTATTTTCATCTTGATGAAGGGTTTATTCATTAGGAAGACCTAAGTTTTCCTGCTAGTGTCTAAAATATCTTTTTTTTTCCCCACTTAGATTACTTTTAAAAATCTCTTTAATGTTCCTTTCCTGAGCTTTTTTAAAACCAAAATAATTGCTTTTGCTTTATTGACATGCATAATTTGATAATTAATGTTTTACCCATTGTTTGAGGTAAATTGAGCTTGCAACTTTTTAAAAGTATTTTAAAACGTAATCACAATTTCTCTCCATGTTTTTAAAAATATAACACTTTTATATATAGCATTTCTTAATGGTTCCTAACTAGGGAATCGCTATTGCAGAAGACTTTAGAATCTTATGCAACAATTTCACCTTTGTTTAAAACAAAAACACGTGTGGGATATGGGTGTTGCTGGATGGGTCAGCATTTATTGCCTGTCCCCAGTTGCTCTAAACACAGTGGTGGTGAGCTGTTGCCTTGAAGCCTTGTAGTCTGTGTGCTGGAGGAAACCCTGCATTGTCATTAGGAAGAGAGTTCCAGGATTTTGATCCAGCAATAGTGAAGGAACAGTGATTATATTTTGAAGTCAGGACAGAGTGTGGCTTGGAAGGGGAACTTGCAGACGGTGGTGGTGGTTGTTCCCATGTATCTACTACCCTTGTTTTCTCAAGTTTGTAAGGTGCTGTCTGAAGATTTATCTTGGTGAATTTCTGCAGAGCATCTTGTAAATAGTACACACTGCCGTTACTGATCATTGGTGGTGGAGGGAGTGGATGTGGTGCAGCAAAGTTGGCTGCTTTACCCTGAAAAGTCAACTTTGAATGTTGTTGGAGCTACACCTATCCAGACAGGTAGGGAATGTACCTGCATACTTTTTACTTGAGAGGTGGCCAGAGTTTGGGGAGTCAGGAAGTGAGTTACTTGCAGGATTTCTCACCTCAAACTTGCTTATTGCCACAGTGCTGCAAAATGAATTGAGTACTTTGTCAATTTTCACAAATATGATGAACTATGATAATCAGATGATATGATGGATAAGTATCAGACAGGACATTGTGAAATTCACTGTTCAAAATATTGTGAATGGGATCTTCAATGTCCACTTGAGGGAGCACCACTTCACTTCAAAAATGTATCTTTTGGGTTTAAGCAGCTCATGACTACATCGTGTGTGATTAACAACACAGCTCACGTGAAATTATGTAAACAGTGAAAATCTCATTGTGAGCAGGCAGAATCATTACCTAGCTAACTTAGAATTCATTCTATCCTGTTCCCATGATGTATTATCTTGTTCTGTGGTTTAGTGTTACCTTTCACACTAATTTATATTGAAAAAGAAAATGACCATCTCCCTATCAATGCTGGCCTGTAGTACTTCAGTCCTGTTCACTCCATGTCCCTATTTAGAACCAATTCCCCTCTTTCCCACAACTCTCCTCTCAAACTAAAGCCCCTCTCCGTACTGTCCACCTCAACAATATTTACCTCCAAGACCTCTTTACTGCTGTATGATTTGTCACATTTCTTCATTAAGCAGAACCTCTTGCCTTGCTGGGTGCCTCAGTACCACTAATGTTCCCCAATGCAAAAGCTCTTTGTGCCCCTCTACCAAGTCAGGGAAGAGGGTTGCTCACCTAATTATTTCTCAGCACTATCTCCTCTGTACCAAGTCTTCCAATCGAAAAGCCCTTGGAAGTCTAAGTCCCAATTACTCATTAACTAAAAGCCATGGGGCTTTCATCGTAATAAGGGCTTGGATTAGGAGGAATTTGTGTGTAAAAGAAAACTTTCTTATTTAATACGTGAATATACCAATTAGAGAAGGAGCAACACTTGACCTATTGGTAAACCAGGCAGGACAACTGACTGAGGTGTCAGTGGGAGGAGCACTTTAGGGCAAGTGATCATAATTCTCACTTTAAAATAGTTATAGAAAGTGCAGAACCGATCAAAAAGTTAAAGTTCGAAATTGGAATAAAGGCCAATTTTGACTGTCTTAGATAGGAACTTTTTTTTAAAAAAATTGATTCGGGGAGGCTATTTCCAGGTAGAGATAGTTGGGAAGTCTTTAAAAATGAGAAGACAGTTCGGAGCCAGTACTTTGTTGGTTTGGAGGGCAAGGCTGATTGGTGCATGGAATGCTGGATAACTAGACAAATTAAGGGTCTGCTCAAGGAAAAGCAGGAGACTTCTATTAGATATAGACAGCAGGAAAGGAGCTGGAGGAATATAAGGGCAGTAGGAGCATATGTGAGGAAAACCAGAAAGGCAAAAAGGGGACATGTGATAGCATTAGCAAATAGAGTTAAGGAGGATCTGAAGACATCCTCTATGTACGTTAATGGCAAAACACTAACGAGAGTGAGAATAGGGCCCTTTAAAGTCAACTGTGTGTGGAACCACAGGAGATTTGGTGAGATACTAAACACATTTTACATCAATATTTTCTGTGGAGAAGAACAAAAAACCTGGGCAACTTGGGGAAATAAACTCTGATGTCTTGAAAAGAGTTAATCTTATGGAAGAGTTGCTGGAGGTCTGAAAACCTATAAATAAATAGATAAATCCCTGGGATCTGATCAGCTGTTTCCCTGAACTTTGTGGGAAGTTAGAGAAGAGATTTTTATATTTCTCATTCAAGAGTAGAGGGATGCTTTTTTAGACTGGTGGCCTGTGAGCAGCACTGTGCCATAAGTATCGATGCTGGGTCCACTTTGTCATTTATATAAATGATTTGGATGTAAATATAGGAGACATGGTTAGTAAGTTTGCAGATGACATTAAAATAGGTGGTGTATTCAACAGTGAAAAAGACTTCTCAGAGTGGCAGCTTGTGTTTGTAAGGTGTTGCATTTTGGAAAGGCCAACCAAGACAGGACTTTTGTCTCGTTAATGGTAGGCCCCTGGTACATGTTGCTGAATAGAGACCTAGAGACTTTATTGGTCAGTGCGTTGAGTATAGGAAGCTAAAAATCTCTCCACACCAGGTTATAGTCCAACAGATTTATTTGGAAGCACTAGTTCTAGGAGCGCTGCTCCTGTATCAGGTGGTTGTGGAGAATAACATCGTAAGGCACAGCTTTCAGAGCAAAATTTATAGTGTGTAACTGAAATTATATACTGAAAAAGACCTGGGTTGTTTTAAGCGTCTCCTCTTTTAGAATGACTGTTGGATTCAGTCCTTTCGTATGTAAATCGCAAAACGGTTTTTAAAAAAAATTACATTCTCGAGTGAACTTTCACAATTGTTAGTTGTGTCGTCCCAGAACTGAAACTGATGAGCGACTTAACAAACAATCCAGGTCTCTTTCAATATATAATTTGTTATACTGTAATTTTATGCTATCAATTGTGTCTTACAATCTTATCCTGCACAATCACCTGATGAAGGCGTAGCATTCCAAGTAATGCTTCCTGATAATTTTTTTTTGGATTATAACCTGGCGTTGTGATCTTTGTACTCTCCTGTCCAACACTGGTGCCTCTAACCCTTCAGTATAGGAGTTGCAATGTCCCATTGTGTCTGTGCAGGACATCAGTAAGGCCACTTTAGGATACTGTGTACACTTTTGGTCTCCCTTCTGCAGGAAAAAATGTTAAACGTGAGAGGATGCAGTAAAGATTGGCAATGATGTTGTTTCCTTATGCTGGCTGGTTTGCTGTGCCTTTCAGCCTCTTGAGGAGAAAGTGAGGACTGCAGATGCTGGAGATCAGAGCTGAAAGTGTGTTGCTGGAAAAGCGCAGCAGGTCAGGCAGCATCCAAGGAGCAGGAGAATCGAAGTTTCGGGCACTAGCCTTTCAGCCTCTTGCCTCCTCTCCTGCTGAAGGAGTAAAACCCAGTGCTTTAAAATTAACCTGTTAGACTATAACCTCGTGCCCTTGGACTTTTTTTTGACCTCCTGACGAAATGCTCGAGCACGCGCTCCAGTACCTGCACGGCACGCACCCAGCGCTGATTGGCTGTCGTACGTGTCGATCAGCACAGACAACATCACGTGCGGGCGCAGGGGCGGCCAAGTGGCCGCCAGCACGGCCAAGATGGCGAAGCTGGTGTCACGTTGTCTGGTGCTGCCCAGCCGTGTGGCGCTAGCTGCCGCCGCCGCCGCCTACTGGATCGCAGTCTACACGCTAACGACGCTGGCCGGCGGCTTATTCCTTCTGCGTATGGCCTGGGTGGTCATCAGGAGGCGAGGCCGGGCCTTCGAATGGCGGCGCCGGGAGCGTCCGCCGGCCTGCCTCAGCGATCCGTCTCTGGGCATTCACTGCTTCGTCCGAGTGAAGGTATCGTCCGCGGCCGCGGCGGCAGTTGGTTCACGTGCCGCATTTGAAACCCGTTTCAGTTACAGCACCGGCCCATTTTTGGATGTGCGCGTGCATATGATCCGCGTGGCCTTCTGGGACTTGTAGTGCACCCGAATCTCTCACATGCGCACTCACCCCGGGCTGCCATTTTCCGCTGACCGAGCAAATGGATGGAGGCCATTCTATCCATCGAGGCTGCTTCTGCCCTTCAGACGATGGTAGCTGATCGCCCGTTTGTCTGTACCATCTTCCTATTCCAAGTCATCCACATATTATTTTGATCACTTGCTTTCCTGTGCTCAGTTATTTGAGTTGCCCATACCCCTCCCCCCATGAAGGTCCAGACAGGTCCACGATCCGTAGGGGAAGGAAGGGGTTACTCGGGAAGGCCGACTGTGACATACAGCCGCGATCCTATCGAATGATTGTGCAGACTTGAGGGGCTGAAAGGCCTGCACCTCTTTCTGTGTTTTTTATGGTCTGTGCCTCGACTCTCCCCGACACCACTTACCAGACCCAGACCCGAGTTGTCCAAAGCAGGAGCCGGCAACCTGAGACAGCGGTGACTGCTATCCCCTTGTCAACTCCACCCTTGCTGTCTTACAGGTGCACTGAGGCACTGTGGCCTTATCAAGCTTCATAGGCCATCGTAACGTTTATGACACAGAAAGAAGCCATTCAAACTGAGTACAACTGTGCCTAAGTCCCAAGGAATTCTAATCAGACCTTCCAGCATCTGGACCATGGCCTTGCATATTATAACACTCGAGATGCACATCCAGCTACCTATTAAACTAGTTCAAAGTTACACCTCTATCATCAAACTGGGTAGTGAACTTCAGTCAGACAATCTAGGTTAGAAACGTTTTTCCTCATATGCCCTGTCATCCTACACTCAACCATTTGTTTACATGCATTTGGAAAAGCAAGGACTGATTGGGGATAGTCAACATGGGATTCAGGGGAAATAGCCAATTGAGTACAAAATTGGCTTGAAGGTAGGATGCAGAGGGAGGCGGTGGAGGGTTGTTTACTTTACTTTAGGCTGGAGGTGTGTGACCAGTGGTGTGCCACAAAGCCCACTGCTTTTTGTCATTTGTATAAATGATTTGGATGCGAACATAGGAGGTATGGTTAGTAAGTTTGAGATGACAGCAGAATAGGCTGTGTAGTGGAGAATGAAGAAGATTATCTCAGTACAATGGGACCTTAATCAGATGAGCCAATGGGCTGAGGAGTGGCAGATGAAGTTTAACTAAGATAAATGTGAGATGTTTCATTTTGGAAAGGCAAACCAGGACATTACTTATACAGTTAATGGTAGATCCCCAGGACGTATTGCCAAACAATGAGACCTAGGGATACAGTTACACTGTTCTTTGAAAGCAGAGACAGATGGACAGGCTGGTGTAGAAGGTGTTTAATATGCTTGCTTTCATTGATCCGAACATTGTGTAGGAGCTGGGCTGTAATGTTGTGACTGTGGGATGTTGGTGAGGCCACTTTTGTGTTCAGTTCTGATCACCTTTTTGTGGAAAGGATGTTGTAAATCTTTTCTGCACCGTCTCAAGTTTAACAAGGATGTTGCCAGGACTGAAGGGTTTGAGCTACAGGGAAAGGCTGTATCTTTTTTTCCTGGAGCATCGGAGACTGAGGGGTGACCTTATAGAAGTTTATAAAATCATAAGGGGCATGGATAGGGTGAATAGCCAAGGTCGTTTTCCTAGGGTGAGGGAGTCCAAACCCACAGAATGGATGTTTAAGATGAGAGGAGAAAGATTTAAAGAGGACCTGAGGGGTAACATTTTCACACAGAACATAGTGCTTGTATGGAATGAGCTGCCCGAGGAAGTGATGGAGGCAGATACAGTTACCCATTGTGATGCCTTTTAAATGTTGTATGTGAATGGGGGATTTTAGAAGGACATGTGCCAAATGCTGACAAATGGACTAGGTCAGATTGGATTATCTGGTTGATGTGGATGAGTTGGACTGAAGGGTCTGTTTCCATGCTGACTGATTCTATGACTCTATAATCGCCTGCATACCACCATTTTCTTAAGGACAGCTAGGGATGGGCACAAACTGCTGGCCCAGCCAGTGACAGACATCTCCCAGGAACGAATAAAATTATACTGAAAAATAAACTCAATTCTTTAACGTTCTGCTTCAAAGATTTATCTTGTACACAATCCATGATTTTAAGCCACAAAGCATTAACTCTAATTAGTATTATCTGGTATATATGTAAATTGAAGAAACCCATTATTGCAATAATAACTGAGTACATTATTTATATAATATCCAGCATTACCACAGTTTGGTGGCATATAAGCAACTTCCACCAATATTTTCCTGGAGTGTTGGAGGCTGAGGGATGGCCTTATAACATTTTTAACATAAGGAGAAGCATAGATAGGATGAATAGCTAAGGTCTTTTTCCCAGCGTAGTGGAGTCCAAAACTAGAGGGCATGCGTTTTAGGTGAAAGGAGAAAGATTTAAAAGGGACCTAAGGGGCAAGTGTTTCATGTAGATGGTGGTGAGTGTATAGAATGAGCTGCCAGAGGAAGTGGTGGAGGCTGGTACAATTTCAACATTTAAAAGGCATCTGGATGGGTACATGAATAGTTTCATTGAAATTGATTCTTCACCTCGACCCACTGATCTAAGATCCTCACTCATGAATGTACTTATCAGTCCCATATTAATAACACTAACCCACCTCATTATCCCTTTCACCTATCCCTCTTAAATGATGAATCTCCCTGAATGTTTAGTTCCTAGGCCTAGTCATCCTTTAACCATGTCTTTGCAATGGCAATTAAATCATGTTCATTTACTGTTATTTTACCTAAAATCTTCTATCTTTTTGTGACTGCTCTGTGCATTTATATAGAGTGCCTTTAACGTTATCTTCATAACATTATTCTGCATTCTGATCCTATTAACTGTTTGCCTTGTTTTGTCTGTCTTCCAATTTCACTTACAACTTCTCTAAGACTTGCTACGAAGTTTTGTTTCCCTCCAATTTGAACTCGCTCTTCGATTCCCATCCACCTGCTAATTTAGTTTACATCTTCCTAACACCCAGTAAATCTCCCTGTAAAGATGACAGTCCCAGTTTTGTCCATCTTGTACAGTTCTCATTGCCTCAAATATGTCCCAATGTCTTATAATTCTGATTTGCTCCCTTCTGTATCAATTCTTCAGCCATGTGTTCAATTGGTCAATCTTCCCATTCTTATTTTCAGTAGTGTATGGTACTGGGAGTAATCTTGTGATTCTACTTGACGGTTTGTTTCCCAAGTCCATTAAATCTGCTTTCAGAACTTCATCTGTCTTCTTACCTATATCATTGGCTCTTTTGTGGACCACAATCTTTTGGCTATTCATCCTCCACAAAAAAAGAATCATCATAGAATCTTGAGTGTGGAAGCAGACCATTCAGCCCATCAGGGCCACACTTAAGAGAATCCCACTCAGACCCATCCCACTACCCTACCCCTGTAACCCTGCATTTGTGTGGTGATCACCTGTGCCCCTTTTGCCTTTCCACTCCTAATATGTGGTATGGATACTTATTGAAGCACACTATTCATTAAATTCTCTGCCTTACATTAGCACTAGAGTGATTCTAACAGCCCCTTGAATTCCAAAACCCGGAGCTGAAGTTTCTTTCAGTGAGTGATACTTCCCACACATGTATTAGTTAAGAATAATGTTGCTATTTTCAGGACTTCACACTTATCTGAGGTGACATTCGAGCAAGCTGCTTGCCATGTATTAACCTTACAAACTATAGAGAATATCTTACCAGTTCCTCACCAATCAGCTTCTTCCCCATATCGAAGTACAACCCAAATGCTGGAAACTGAGAAAGAAAAGCTACCTGCCTCTAACACTGTCACGAAACTTACAACTTCAGGTTGTTCAGCTGCACTCTTTGCAAGTTGCAATCAGACTCTTGTCTTAATTATTTTAACTTAATCTGGTCAGACATTTATGACGCAGGTTTGCATAGGTGAGACTTGAACCCAGATCTCTTGACCTAGACTACTGCTATACCAGAAGAGCTCTCGGACCCTGTACTATACTCACTGCAGCAGTCAGCTCTGATGCAACTATGTAAACCAGATTAATTTAGTCACATACTTAACTAATATTAACTTCTTTTCAAAAGAGAGCTTGTTTATCCTAGCCTGAAGAAACTTAAACTTAACTTGAATAATAATTTTTAGTTCACGGATTATAAGAATTGATTTTTCAAAAAATTTATTCTTAAGGTTTCTTCATTCACCAGATTCCCTGCTTCACTCTGTTTTTTGCACTCCACAATTAATGGTGAGTGATTAATAGACTATGTGATTAAAGATGCATGTACGTCTTTTCTGTGAATGGCATTTTTTTAACAATAGTTCAAAAATATGTTTGGTTTAGTGACCTATGATTACAGTTATGTTCCTGGGAGGAAATATGTACTCTAACTAGAGTCATAGAGCCATACAGCATGGAAACAGACCCTTTGGTCTAACCTGTCCATGTCGAACATAATCCCAAACTAACTATTCCCAGCTGCCTGCTCTTGTCCCATATCCCTCTAAACCTTTCCTCTTCATTTATCCATCCAAATGTCTTTTAAATGTTGTAATTGTACACATCCACCACTTCCTCAGGAAGTTCATTCCACATGCGAACCACCTTCTCAGTTAAAAAAAAGTCTTTTTTAAATCTCTCTCTTCTCACCTTAAAAATGTGTCCCCTAGTCTTAAATTTTCCCATCTTATAGAAAAGACAACTAACATCAACTCTTTCTATATCTCTCATTACTGTGTAAATTTCTATCACATCATCTCTCAACCTCATGGCCTCCAGTGAAAAATGACCCAGCTTAGAGTCATAGAGGTGTACAGCATGGAAACAGATCCTTCAGTTCAACCCGTCCATGCCGACCAGATATCCCATCCCAATCTAGTCCCACCTGCCAGCACCCGGCCCATATCCCTCCAAACCCTTCCTATTCATATACCCATCCAAATGCCTCTTAAATGTTGCAATTGTACCAGCCTCCATCACATCCTCTGGCAGCTTATTCCATACACCTATCACCCTCTGCATGCAAAAGGTTGCCCCTTAGGTCTCTTTTATATCTTTCCCCTCTCACCTTAAACCTATGCCCTCTAGTTCTGGACTCCCTGACCCCAGGGAACAGATTTTGTCTATTTACCCTAACATTGCTAATCAGTCTCCCATGGGGAACCTTGTCGAATGCCTTACTGAAGTCCATATAGATCACATCTACTGCTCTGCCCTCATCAATCTTCTTTGTTACTTCTTCAACAAACTCAATCAAGTTTGTGAGACATGACTTCCCACACACAAAGCCATGTTGACTATCCCGAATCAGTATTTGCCTTTCCAAATACATGTACATCTGTCCCTCCACTGAGGTCAGGCTCACTGGTCTATAGTTCCCTGGCTGGTCTTTACCGCCCTTCTTAAACAGTGGCACCACGTTTGCTAACCTTCAGTCTTCTGGCACCTCACCTGTGACTATCGATAATGCAAGCATCTCAGTAAGAGGCCCAGCAATCACTTCTCTAGCTTCCCACAGAGTTCTCGGGTACACCTGATCAGGTCCTGGGAATTTATCCACCTTTAACCGTTCCAAGACATCCAGCACTCCCTCCTCTGTAATCTGGGCATTTGCAAGATGTCACCATCTATTTGCCTACAGTCTATATCTTCCATATCCTTTTCCACAGTAAATACTGATGCAAAGTATTCATCTAGTATCTCCCCTATTCAGCCTTTCTTTATAACTCAAACCTTTCACACCTGGCAACATCCTGGTAAATATTTTCTGAATCCTCTCCAGCTTGATAATATCCTCCCTATTACTGGGTGACCAGAACCTCACCAATGGATAAAGTGGTTATATTGCTGAGTTTATGGCTGACATTACAAACAGACCAGAAAGCCATTGAATTTAGTTTTGACTTCAGAATGGATGATTCAAGATTTAAGTTCAGAAGAACAGAGTTCAGTTCAGAAAGCTGTGCAGTTTCTCATCGTATTGGAATCAAGTCAGTTCAGGGGAACCATTTGTGCAATCTGAAGTGTTTATTGCGGAGTCACCAACCTGGATAACTTGTATAGAAGTCTTCGAGTTATGAGGACTGAGAAAATTTATACAATTAAACTTGGAAAGGAATTGAAAAAATGAACTGATTTAGCAGTCCAACAGAAAGGAACTGGAAAGCATCTGTTCAGTGAAGATTTGAAATCTGAGATAGAAGTGATATTTCTCTGACACTGAATGTCTGTAACAGATAGTATTGGGAAATAGGTTTCATATCCAACTGCAAAAATGCATATGGTTGATCAAGTCAGGTTTCATTCTGGGATCTCACTTGCAAATGGTAGGGGTTATGACATATGATCAGGGGAAGCTAGGTAATCCATGCTGCCTCTTTTAAAGAGCAATCTGGTTTTCCCCATTCTGTTGTCTCTACTCTTTCCCCATAGATATAATTTATAATTCACTTTTGAATTGTATATCTAATTCTGTTGTGAATTATTTTTATTTTTTAATTTGGTTACATGAAATGGGTAACAAAGCCATCATTTAGGTACACATTCTTAATTGCCTTTGATTAGTTGGCAATGAGCCATCTTCTTGATTCGCTGCAGCTGCTGTAATACGGTGATGCAATGCTAACATAGTGCAGTCAGGAGGAAAGCAATGGGGGATGATTCCTTGGAGTTACTGCTGAATAAAACAGGCAATAGTATTTAGTCAGTCGTGCATTTAATAATTTCTTACAGTAAAAGTGTTAAAATGTAAAATCTTACAGTATCATTCATCTAGTAACTGCAAGTTAGCATCTTTTTATTAAAAATTAAAGGTCTCTACGAAGATCATAACTTTTAAGTTCTAGAGTTCCACAATGCATCTCTCCACGCCCCATGCCCTCTCTCCCATCCTTTAAAACACTCCTCAAAGTCTACATCTTTGATCAAGCTATATTCGTCATTTGCTTGAATATCTTTTTATGAAGCTTGGAGTCAAGCTTGGGTTGTTAATACTCCAGTGGAGCCCCCTGGGACATTTTACTATGCTAAAGTTGCTATGTGAATGCATATTATTGATGTTCAAATGTAAAAAGAAGCAGTTAAGTTTTTTTTGGATTTCCTCATACAGGCAGCGTCCTAATGGATTAAAAATAGAAAATGCTGGAATTATTTAACAGGGTATACACATCATTTGTGGAGAGAGAAAAATAGGGTTTCAGGTTGTGACCTGTGATGCTAGTGGATCTGCTGCACTGAGCCCTCTTTAAAGCACACCATATTTCCTGCAGTGTGGTATGCAACACTACACAGAACTCAAATCATATTAGAGATTCAAATCATATGAGAGAGAGAGAGAGAATGAGAGAGAGTTCAATGTTACCTAGTTGTCTTCATATTCTGAGCCTCTTGAGGGGGAGGCACAGTGGCACTGTTAGTAATGCTGTCTAACAGCGCTACAGACTCTGGTTTGATTTAAACCTTGTGTCACTGTCTGTGTGGAGTTTGCATGTTCTCTCTGTCTGCATGGACTTCAGTCGGGTACTCTGGTTTCCTCCCACAGTCCAAAGGTGTGCAGGTGAAGTGCACTGGCCATGCTAAATTGTCGCGTGGTGTCCAGGGATGTGTAAATTAGGTGGATTACTAATGGTAAACGCAGGATTACAGGGATAAGGGCGTTTTGGAGGATGCTGTTCAGAGGGTCAGTTCTTCTCGCTGCTGTCTGCATCGTAGGGATTATATGATTCCAGAAAGTCTTGAAGCTTATTATTAATTTTACAAATGTGGGCTTGTACTGCTTCAGTTGGCTAAAGTGTGGAGCAGAATAGCATCAGCAGTGTAAATTCACTGGAGTGATGTCCCTCAAGTAAATAAATTCTCATTCTTTCTTTCCTTGTTTCTTTCTTTCTCCCTTTCTTTCTCTCCCCCTCATTTTCTCTCCCCCTCATTTTCTCTCCCCCTCATTTTCTCTCCCCCTCATTTTCTCTCCCCCTCATTTTCTCTCCCTCGCTCTCTCCCTCGCTCTCTCCCATTCTGCCTCTCTCTGCCTCTGCCTCTGTCTCGCTCTCGTTCGTTCTCGCTCTCGTTCGTTCTCGCTCTCGTTCGTTCTCGCTCTCGTTCGTTCTCGCTCTCGTTCGTTCTCGCTCTCGTTCGTTCTCGCTCTCGTTCGTTCTCTCGCTCTCGCTCTCTCTCGTGCTCTCTCTCGTGCTCTCTCTCTCTTTTGTTCTCTCTCTCTTTTGTTCTCTCTCTCTTTTTTGTTCTCTCTCGCTCGTTCGTTCTCTCTCGCTCGTTCGTTCTCTCGCTCGTTCGTTCTCTCGCTCGTTTTCTCTTGTTCT